>NC_042999.1:174255989-174283489 GCF_006345805.1 Octopus sinensis
AGGGAAAGCAGCAGTTCACCCTTATAAGACTACAGCAGAAGAGGCGTTATATGGAACCATCGGCAAACAGCGTATTGATGTCACTATGACATCATACCTAGATGAAGTAGGATAGTGCATCCGGATAGTGGACGATCCACCGGACTTACAAATCACAGATAAGATGGAAATCTCTCAGGGACATCATCCATATTACTGCACTGAAGGCCTTTGATCAGAAATAGTGCAAGGCCCAGAATTGGTTTAAAGGAAGTGTAGACCAGCTCACTGCTGTCATCGATGCCAAGTATGCTGCACTATAGGAAACATAAACGATACCCCTCACAGGCCTTGTAAGCTTTATGAACGGGAAGATGCATGGCCCAGAAAACAGCCAGATGGTGTGCGAATGACTGTTCACTACAGCTACATTTGACATTGCTGACATCTGTAGGGGGCATAAAGGAATAAAGAGGGCCAAATGCTCTGAAATGTGGTTTTGGTCGTTTTGACTGCTTCTTCTAGCGTGTAAAAATTACCTGTGAAAGGTAGTTTTCTCTTGTGTTTAAATGTACACTATCTTATATATATATATGTGTGTGTGTGTGTGTGTGTGTGTGTGTGTGTGTGTGTGTGTGTGTGTGTGTGTGTGTGTGTGTGTGTATGTATGTATGTATGTATGTATTTATGTACGTATGTATGTATGTATGTATGTATATATGCGAGTGGGGACTGAAAAGTTCCTGGTTTAGGGTAAAAGAAAATAGAGGAAGATCAGTTAATTACGATTTTATTCAAGATATTCTCCCTTTCAGATTCACACACTTATTGCAGGTCTTTCAGTTTTTTTAAGCCCTGTAAAATAATATACTGACTATCTTCGATGAAAATCTCATTGTGTTTGCACCATTGGTTTTCATTGGGGAATTGTATGTAATAACTTATTTAGAGTTATCTGTAGCTCTTTAAACCCAGCACGATCAGGCATCATACGAATAATACCAGAATGCGTGTGAATGTGGACAGTTGGGTGGTGTAGCAGAATGATTAAGAAGTTGTCATTAAGACACAAGCATTCTGAGCAAGTGTTTTTAAATATGTTGCTATACGACCTAAGCTTTTGAGAATGAAATTAGGTCAGTTTGGTTGTTATTGTTGTTGTTCTTTCTTAGTACCAGGAAGACACTGGCCGAGCAGAACTATGCACTATATCATTGCATTGAGATTTCTAAGAGTGTCTAGAACATTGTTTCATGTTTCCTAATCTCATTTGAGAATGCAGGATACGTTTTGAGGGAAATTTTGTTGTTATTTCTAGCAAATCAGGAGACCCTCTTGAAGCGTTTTTTTTTTTTTTACAGCAAAATTTATTTCGCTCGTACATCAACTCGTACATTTCCACACCAGAAAAGAACGTTATTTACAGATTTCGAGGCCTGAAAATTTCTTGAGTATCAGATGAACTGTAGTCTAAATTCATAGGAATTGGTTTTGTAACACTGATTCTGCCTAAGGATTACGTTAAGGGTATAAGTGTTTTTGGATTACTCGTCCACTTACATTCTAAAACAATGGGTTGATACTTTAGTTCAACGAGCAATTCGAACACTTATCATCGAAATTGACGACTGATAAATCAGTCATGTGCACAATCAATAAAATTGTATCATTTTGAGTTTGAAAGAAAAATCTAAATACAATAAATATTATACCTTTTATCTTTTATTTGTTTTAGTCATTATACTACGGCCATGCTGGGGTACTGCCTTGAAGAATCGACCCCAGCACTTATCTGTCAGTCTCTTTGGCCAAACAGCTAAGTTATGGGGATGTAAACACACCCAAACGAGTCATTAAGTTATGGCTGGACACACACACACACACACATATATATATATATATATATATATATAGTGAGAATTTACAAAAAAATCAAGCAGATGTATTAGTTTAACGCTCGGGAAGTGAGAAATTCTTTTACGTTTCGAGCCTACTCACTTCGACAGAAAGGAACACGGAAATAAACAGCCAGAGAAAATAGAAGGGGTTTTGTGGCTAGCGATCTATCATGGCGAATGCCGGACAGAGGGGTCACACAGGGAGAGGGTGGAAAGGAAAAGGTGGGTAGGAGTGAAGAAAGGAAGTAGGTGTCAGAGCAAGAGAGGAGAGATGAATGGAAGGAAGTAGGTGTGAGAGGAAAAGAGGAGAGACGAGGAGGGTTAGATGAAGAGGGAAGAAATTTGAGCCCAAGTGGGGGAAAAGAGCGAAGAGCGAAGATTAATCCTTGCTCACAGCAAAGACGGGAGTCCGGATGGTCCCTGTGCTAGGACAGTCCGAACACAGACAGGTGTTGTAAAGAGTGACCGGTAGAGTGGAAATGGCATGAGATCAGGGCATCGTTGCCGAGTTTGATGTCTCGGAGGTGTTCCACCAACCAGTCAGCCAAGGCAAGCGGCGTCCCCTTTGACCGATGTATAGAGAAGGACAGAGAGAGCAAGAGATGCAGCAGATGATGTTGCTAGAAGTACAAACGGGCTTCTTTCAGTTTCTGTCTACCCAATCCACACACAAGGTCTGTCCGAGGCCACAGTAGAAGACACTTACCCAAAGTGCTATTCTGTGGGACTGAACCTAGAACCATGTGTTCAGTAAGCAAGCTTCTTACCACACAGCCACACCTTAGATTTTTTTCTAAATCATTTTAATAGTTCGCTATAAGTGGCTTGATCTTTTGAACTTACAATTCACACGAAAACGTATGCAATATTTAGTTTCTTTTATATATATATATATAATATATATATATAATATAATATATATATATATATATATATATATATATATATATATATTCCACGCCTTCAAAGTCGAAGAAAAGATTATTTAACATATTTAGATATTTTCAGAAAAACTTTGTCAGAATATATTTTTAAATTATTCTCTCGAGTTTGATTTATATGAATGTCATTTTCGTTCCTTCACTGTATTATGAAATTAAATAAGACCTCTGGAGATATCTTTCAGTTTTCATTATAAGATTATATATAAAAATATTAAAAACATTCAAATAATTGCAGAGTCGGCATACTCGCATTAACTAAGATATTCCTAGATGCTTTTCAATATTAAGTTGCTGTTATATATGTGTGTGTGTGTATGTGCGTACATATATTTATTATATATATATATATTATATATATATATATATATATATATATATATATATATATATATATATATATATATATATATATATATATATATATGCATATATGTATGCATGTTTGTGTATATGGACATACATACATATATACAAACATGCGTAAATATACGCGTAGGTTTGATGTAGATGTCTATGTATGAATGTATATTTAAGGATATAAGTATGTTTGTACATTTATATATGTGTGTACATACATACACAAATACATACATATATACATATATTTATTTGTATCTATAAGTACTTATATGTGTGTGTGTATACAGGTGCATGTGTGTCTACGAGAGAGAGAGAGAGAAAGAGAAAGAGAAAGAGTGTCTGTGTGAGAGAGAGTGTGTATGAGAGAGAAAGATGAAAACATACTTTTATAATATCTTCTTGTTCAACGACAAAATTAACATCGGTTCTTACATAAATTTTCTGCCGCATATTATTCCCACATTTCACGTCTGAACATATCTAAATATTTATATTACATCACAATATATTCAACAATTTATAGTATTCTCGAGAGCAGCATTTTCTCTACATGTTTGGGTTCTTTGTTTTTCTTTTCTTTTTAATCTCTTTTATTCTTACGATGATTGCGATTATTGTTGTTATTACAAGTGGTAGCTGTGGCGAAGGTAATGGTGGTAGTGGTGCTAGTAGTAGTAGTAGTAGTAGTAGTAGTAGTAGTAGTAGTAGTAGTAGTAGTGTTTTCACGCTCTCATAATAAACCGAGAATTCCCTTGTTACTTTTACTCATGCCACTCAGATGATTTGATCATAATGAAAGGTGTATTGATGAGTTACAATAGCGAAGCCATAATAAGATCTCTCTTTATCTCTCTCTCTCTTTTTTTTTCTTTATTTATTTCTCTCTCCCTCTCTCTCTCTCACTCTCTCTCTCTCTCTCTCTCTCTCTACCTTTCTCTATTTCGCTATATATATATATATATATATATATATATATATATATATATTTCTGTCTATTTCGCTATATATACATATATACATTTATATATATATATATATATATATATATATATATATATTATATATATATATATATATATATATTATATATATATATATATATATATATATATATATATATGATTATATATATATATATATATATTATATATTATTATATATATATATATATTATATATATATATATATATTCTGTCTATTTTGTACATAAACATTTAGCCTTTCTACGTTTGGTATCGCGAGAATGATCTACAATTGAATTCATTCATAATATTGACGCATTTCGAACTTGGCATTTAAAGAATATTCCTTTGCAAAAATATTTTTGTCATTTGCCGAGGGAATTTTTCTAAGACTGATTCAATTTGCTTTGAAATTATAATTTAAATAAAACAATCTATTACCACCATTATATATACCACCACCACCACATTCGCTTCATAATTATCACAGTCCATCACACCACCAACATCGTATAATTTCGCCGTCTTTTCGTATCCTCAAATCTCTTTGGCTCTGCTTCTCGAAATTACAGAAATGTCTACATTTTCTAAAAGATTTGTGTTTTTGTTTGTCATTATTTGGTAGAGGTGGAATTTTTCTGCCTTCTTCCATATATTCCGAGAGATATTTTGGTGAGCTGTCTCTATCAGCAACTTTTCCTTTCTTTAGCTATCTCTCTATCCATTCATTCATCTATCAATCTACGATACTTTCTCTCCCTCCTTTCTTCTCTTGCACATATCACATCTCTTTAAGTATCTCTCGCCGCTCGATCAGGCGTATCTGTGTATATATATATATATATACGAACACATATGCACTCATACAGATACATGCATGTGTCGTGGAATGAATGAATAGATGTATGTGTATTTAGTTAAAGTCAATATTTTATGGCGATTTTAAGAAAAACAACAGATTTGCTGATTCATCGGATAAAATTATGATAAAATTCGTTGTCACCGGAAATATAACTTTCACCAGGCAGCTTATTTAACTAGCGAAAAAACAGTTCTGATACCTATAAAGGGAATTGATGGAAACTCTCATTAATTGAAAGGGATGCTGAACATAGTGAACTATAGTTGTAATGAAAATTCTAAATAACACGAGCCTTTTTATGAGTTGTGTTTTTTGTTATTAGCTTTTGTTATTAGCTTTTTTTTTTTTGTAAGCGCAAAAATCTGATGAATGTG
This sequence comes from Octopus sinensis, assembly GCF_006345805.1. NCBI lineage: Eukaryota > Metazoa > Mollusca > Cephalopoda > Octopoda > Octopodidae > Octopus > Octopus sinensis. Next base: position 174,261,369 of record NC_042999.1, read on the forward strand.
TTAAAAGGTCAAATAAATATGTTAAAGGGGGCTGAGTTAAGAAGTAAAATGAAAGGAAGAATAACGAAAAGGATGAAGGAAACAAAAGATAATGAAAAAATGATGGTAAATGATTCCTTATATCCTTAAATCCTTAAAACATTTTCAGTTCGAAAGCTGCGACCATGCTGGGGCACCACCGTTGAATGTGCTACACTAGTATGTGAAACCACCTCTGATACGTGGCACTTGGTCAACAAGGGCGTTCGACGCCGCTGCCCGCATCTGTGTTTCCTGCCGAGAAGTAGGTTCATCTGATACACCTGACAAGAAGAGATCCAATTTAGTTTTAAAGAAACCCACATCCACACCATGCAGGTCTCTCAGGCATTTAGGAACGATATTGAAGAGCTGTGGTCCCCTAACACCCAAGCTGTTGCAGTATCTGGTCCTATATTTTGATGGTGATGTTGAGATCTTTGGCACCATGCAGTGCGCACCGTTCTGCTGTTGGGGTAACTTTCAATGCCAAAATTCAGGACAAGGCCCTTCAGGATTTTCCAGATGTATATCACTGCATATCTCTCCCACCTTCGCTCCAGGGGTTGTCAATGAATGGTCCAAGTAAGAAATAGGAATGCAGACGTGTTGTTTCTACTGTAATAATCTAGGTGAAAAAAGGCTATCATAGGTATCTTAAATATTTAAGCTTTTGTGTTTTAGTTATGTTTTGTGTGTGGATCGGTCTTAATTTATGTATTTATTTCCGTGTAGAAGTGTGAATGATATTATGCTGTTTTTATGTATTTTTGTAGAACATAAGACTAAATTTCAAATGAAGGGAGAATATCAAAGAAATAAATATTACCATGGTAAATTAAAATTATTATTTATAAGTTTAATGACATAGAGGCTTCAGTTTAGAATTTTCTTGATAAAAATTAAATGTTACGTTGTGTATTTATCTTACAAAAGATAAACACGATTGCTTTTATCATTTATAATTAACTTGTTTCAGTCATTAGATTGTGGCCATGCTAGGGTAACGCCTTGAACAATTTGTTTTAGTCGAATGAATCGACCACCGTACTTTATTTATTTATTTTTTTTTTTTGTTAAGCCTGATAGTTATTCTATCGGTTTCCTTTTTGCCGAACCGCTAGATTACGGGGACGTAAACACATCCCAACACCTATTGTCAAGTGGTGATGGGGAATTTACACACACACAAGCACACAAACACAGACACACACACTTATATATCTGCTTGAGGCTATAGTAGAAGGCGTATTTGTATTAATCTGTGTATAGTAACTTTAATGATCTAAAATACGAATATTCATATGCTCCTGTAAATGTACGTGGGTATGTATTTAGCTTGTTTGTATTAAATACACACACACACACACACACACACATACATATATACATGTGTGTGTGCGTATGCGTGTGTGTGTATGTGTGTGTGACTATGGTATTGTACAAAGGTCATTGAATATAGTTTAGTGTTTCTTATAAAAGATAAATAGCAAAGATATATCTCTGAAATTAATATTAAGATACAATAAAAAGAGCAAAGAATGAAGATGTGTTACACCTTATGTTAGTATCTATTTTTTAAATTAGCTCGCTTAACATATAGTCATGAACACAGGTATGGCTATAATCGTATTTATATATGCCTATACAACTGAATGCACTGTATATTTCTATTTGCTGTATATATAAGTATGGAGCAATGCATTTTATATAAGTCTGTGTTTTGAGATATATGTCTTAAACTTTATCAATATACCATAATAAGAAACATAGGTTTTTCTTAATGACAGGTACTGTAGATTGCTAAAATATAATGCAATTTCTCACAGAAGCAGAGTCAGTATGTACCAAATGAAAATTAGTATAACAGTACCTTGTCAAGAATGTTCAATATTACATTGGAGAAGTCGTTTTCTTGATCTTATAGTTTCCAGGTTAAAAGGACCATATACAGGTTGAGTTCTTCTTGTCCTATATTAGAAGCAGTGCATATGATGTGAAAATCTTCCATGAAAGCATTATCTAGCTGCCTGGTGTCTCAGATGCCTCCAGACACTTTGAAGTGTTTCTTTGATAAGCAGGATCCACCCAGTGGGTTGTTGGTAGAATTTCAGAAATTACAAGTGAAATACTATGTGGGTGCATGCTTGCTTCTGTTATATTTTACAGTGCTGGAAATGATTTTATTTAAGCACCAGTAGCTAGCCATGACATTATGAGAGTTGAAGACTTTATTATAACTATGAGTTCTTGAGAACTGCTAGCTAATTACTATCAAGAGGCTCCAAGCTTTATTAATATAACCATCTTGATTAAATAGAGAATTATACCAGATTAAATATTTTCTAACTCTTGTCATGTTTTGGGATGGGCTCTTTATAATATTCTCTTAGGTATATAAATGCCTGAATAAATATATACTCATATGTGAACTTGAATGCTAACATAAAAAACCTAGAGAAGTTTGCCAAAATACAAACACAATTATATCTACAGCCAAGCAAGCATGGAGCATAGGGAATATGTCAATTTGGTATCAATTAATTGTTGAAATTCTTTTATATTCTTTCACCTTTTAACCCTTAAAAGTAGTATGTGTGTGTATATGTGTATATGTGTGTATGTGTGTATGTGTGTGTGTGCGTGTACAATTCAAATTTACAGAAAACAAAAGACGAAGACAGTTGTAGGAACAACAAGCAAGTATATATGTGTATGTGTGTGTGTATTTAAGTATAAATAGATAGATAGATAGATAGATAGATAGATAGATAGATAGATAGATAGATAGATAGATATGTTTCTTTATTAGCCACACAGGGCTGCACACAGATAGAACAAATTACAAGGTAGAGCTTTTCTTTTGAAGGTATTAAAAAAAAAAAAAAAAAAAAAGGAAGGGGGAGGTTCGATCAAAAGGGATCGTAAAAGGAGAGAAAGAGGACAAAAATAAGGGGGGTTAAAAAAAAAAAAAAAAAAAAAAAAAAAAGGGGGGGAGAGGAAAAAAAATGATCAATAGGGATCGTTATCCAGAAATGTCAATATGAAGTGTAAAGGGGAGGACAGGTGAGGTTACCCGTGGAAAGAAAAGCCTGCGGAAAAGACCACGGTAAACTCGGTCAATGAAGTCACATTTTATATTTCTTTTTTTTTTTTTTTTTTTGCAAATAAAAACTCTCTGTTTTCGATTTCTGGGTTCATAGGACTATGCTCAAGGTGGCTCGTCATTCATACGTGCCATTCTTGCTACATTCACCCATCTTTTTTTAAAACATTCGCTAGACAAAACTTGCCTCTCTACTCTCACTTTCCTTTTCAAGTGGTACTTGAAGAAGTGATGAGAGATTGACCAGAGAGGAAAGTGTTTCTCTCCAATCCTTTCAGACGCGTCCACCAGATACATTCTTTCGCCATAGCCACAAGGATGATGAAAATAGCTTTCCTTCCGTTTGAAGGAAGGAGGCGTGGACAATATTGACGATAGACTCAGCTGATAAACCGACTCGTCCCACACGTGACAGCAGTTGTTCGACATAGCCCACAGGTCGGAAATTGTTGGACACTGAACGAGTGCGTGCAGAACGGTTTCGTCGCTCTGACCGCATCTCGGGCAGGTCGGCCCGTGTTTCTCGAGCCGTGTCTGTAGAGTTATCCCGAACGGGTAGCGCTTCTCGGTAGCACTGCCAGGCCAGGGATCTCTGGAAGTTGTCCATGGGCCCTGGCCCGAAAGTCGTCCCGAACAGGCGGGTCAGGTACTCCTCGTCGACGTCCAGGTTCGCCCCGAGCTCGTCGTCGTACCTCCCCTCCACTAAACCCCTATAGAATGCTTGGTTGTGTTGAAGTCACTTAAGGTCGACCCAGGACGGCAGAGTTGCTTGAGAGCAACGCGACACTCGCGGTGCCATTCGCCCTTCCTCGGCCTCTTTTGATCCACGACTGCAGTTCGGTCATGGAGACGAGCTGCGGGAAAGCGTGCTCACAAACGGCGACCACACCTGTCACCGTCGTCTACATAGAGCCAGAGATGTCGCAGTCTCAGCGCGTGTCTGCGCATCATCAACCACGGCATGCCCAGCCCTCCAGATAGATAGATAGATAGATAGATAGATAGATAGATAGATAGATAGATAGATAGATAGATAGATAGATAGATAGATAGATAGATAGATAGATAGATAGATAGATAGATAGATAGAGGGACAGGCTTACATACATATACATAGACAAAAATATATAAAGAACATTAATACGATTGAGAGATATTAATGTTAGTGGCCGCAAGCTAAAACCGTATAGGCCAAATGAAAATTATAGGCAAAGATAGTGTTAACTTTAGTGGCTTCGGAGTGCGCCCTTGCTATATATAATTCTTGCCCCAGCATGGCCACAGTCTAATAACTGAAACGAGTAAAAGATAAAAGATATCTATTAATTTTTGTCTATACGTTTCTAGCTTGCGGCCACTTACATTAGTATCTTTCATAAGTATTAATGTTCTTAATATATATTTTTTTTTATAATTTGTATTCACTCAATTCGTTTTTCTCATGGCGGTTTGGGCACTGAAACAAACACAGACATTGGTTAAAATGATATATAAGAGTTTGTTACTAGTAGACTTGGCTGAGGAGAATCAAGCGTATCTTAGCACTAAATTCGAAATCATGATATCAAGTTAACTGACATCACCTCTTGTAATTTTGCAGAGGTAAGACGTAAACCTTATTTCACCTAGTTTTTTTTCCAATATGATCGAATGTCACGCATCCATTTTATCTTTATAATTCCGATGCGCACTCTATCCCTCATTATTCTTTCTATATATCTCCCTCTCTTGTTCTTCTTCCTTTCCGTTTTTCTCTCCCACCCTTTCCCTATTCTTCTCACCTCCCCTTCACCATTCCCCCTCTCTCTCTCTCACTCTTCCTCTTTGACTCTCTCGTTGTTCTTGCTCACGCGTGACCAACGGCTACCCATCTTTTTTTCTTCCATTTAGTCTTACAGCTGTTTCCGGGATATTAAGGATATCCCTTTCACCAGAGACGATGTGAGATGGTTAAATAGAGGGAAATATTAGAGTTCAATATAAGGAGTTATTTGGAAAAGGAAGGAAATGAGGAGTATTTTCCCTATTTACTCCTTATTTCCTACCTTCCATTTGAGCGTCTTTTTCTGTTTCTCTGTATATATATATATATAAATATATATATATAAACAGAAAAAGACGGTCAAATGTGCAGGCATAGCCATATAGTTAACAAGCGCGCTTTGCAATCACGTGGTTTCGGGTTCTGCCCCATTGCGCGGAAATTAGGTAAGTGCCTATTCTACTCTAGGCGCAACGCCTAAAACTTTGGTGGAAGGGGCCAGTTGATTAGATCGACGCCAATATTCAACTGCTACTTAATTTATCGACCCCGAAAGGATGAAAGGTAAAGTCGACCACGTCGGAATTTGAACTCAGAACGTAAAGAAAGACGAAAAACTTCTAAACATTTAGCACGGCGTGCTAACGTTTCTGCCAGCTCGCCGCCTTAAGTAAGTGCCTTCTACTATCACCCTAGATGTGTATGTGTGTGTGTCTTTCTGTTTCTTCTTCCACCGCTTGACAACCGGTGTTGGTTTGTTTATGTTCCCATAACTTAGCGGTTTAGAAAAAGAGCGGCAGAATATATACCAGATTTTTAAAAAGAACTAATAGTAGAGTCGATGTGTCCGACTAAGCCCTTCAAGGTGGTGGCCCAGCATGGTTGCAGTCCAATGTCAGAGACAAGTAGAGATAATAGAAATACGGACATATATATATATATAAACACCAAAGCAACCAAATGAAATTACTATATATATATATATATATATCAAAAGTGTGTGTTCGTGTGAGTATTACACCGTCACTCATTCATCAAACCGTTTATCTTTCTCTTGCTGTATCTATCTCTCCTTCCTTCCGTCTGTCGTTCTAGCTATCACTATCTCGCTCCACTCTCTCTCTCTCTCTCTCTCTCTCTCTCTCTCTCTCTCTCCTTTGTATTCCCAGGCTGATAGTTTAACAGTTGTTAAGTTTATTGATTGCATTTCCTATTTCCCAACTCCGAAAAAATATACAGGGAATATCTTTTGTTAAAACTAATAAACACATTTCTATTATTCTACTTCATGTAAAACTTTTGCTATATTTGGGGCATTTATGTTATTTATTTTCCATCATTCTTTTGTTTGTTTTTTTTTTATTTCTATCTCTGTTTCTCTCTCGAAAATATCTTTATTCTCCATTTTTCCATCTTATGGGACTTGTTTTCCTTTTTCATTTGCTTCCCCCTCCTCATCATCTTCCTCCTCCTTCTTCTTCTTCTTCTCCTAACTACCACTACTAATACCAACGCGGCCGCCACCACCACCACCACTAACACCACATGTTTTTCTTGTTCTAAGACTCCAAGATATTTTTGTTCTTGTTCTAACTGTTCTCCTCTGCATCATTTCTTTTTCTTCTTATACTCCTTCACTGCTCTCTTGTACATATTCTTGTTATTCTCCTTCTTTTGCTATGATAATAATAATAATGATAATAATAATAATTATTATATTATTATTATTATTATTATTATTATTATTATTATTATTATTATTTCTTCCTTGTCCTCTTTACCTCCTTGTTCTTCTCGTTCACTTTACTCTGCTTATTCTTATTCTTATTCTTCGTCTTCGACTTCTGCTTCTTCTTCTTCATTTTATGTTGTAACTGTTTTCTTTTTTTTATATAATTTCTGTTGTTCTGTTTATTCTTGTTATTTTGTTGTTGTTCTTGCAATCGTTTTTGTTATTATTTCATTAAATCTGACTACTTCTATTTTTACTTTCACACAAGATGAATGCAATGTTAATAGTCAAATCAAAAATATCAGGATACTCTGCTCAAGATCAGACTTCGGACAATGTCCCAAAATCTCTAAGGAAAACAAAGCTTTTGTTAAAGAAAACAAAAGCAAAGCAAAATAAAGTCACAGAAAATAACGAAATGTATTGATAGAAACAACACGTTGTGAAGAGATGTTCTTCTGCTCAAATTTACAGGCGCGCGCACATCTGCACACACGCATACACACACACACACACACACACACACACACACACACACACACACACACACATACATACATACACTCACACAAATGTACATATACAAATGCATCGCAAATGATCGCAAAGTTTTTAATTTATGAGAAAATAGTTTGTTGTTATTGTTATTGTTCTTGTTCTTGATTAACCCAGGTCATTTTTTTTACTGGAACAAACCTATTCTTTTTTTTTTTCAGATACAGTACACAGTATATCTAAGGCTACATTGTTCAATGTGTTCCTCCACTTTTAAGACGGCAGATCGTGATTTAAAGGACTTTGACTGCTATTTCAATCAGGTCGAACGGTTTCATAGAAACTACTTCGCTGGCTTGTTTCGAAGACGCTGCTATTGAGGAGTGGCGGTGCTGAAGGGGTTGTGGTTGGATATTGTCATATCAGTTATATGATGGTTAATATGTTTAATTAATATGAGTTACATTTAATATGACAGGCTTAATTAATATAAAGGGTTAATATAAAAGGCTGTTGAATGAAGTTGCTGATAAGAATTGGATTAAACATCTCATTTGTAAAATAATTAGTGGAATTATCACTGTTGCTATTGGTGGTCAGGGTTTGAGTTATTGCGAAAATAAAGGTTTTGGTACTGACATTGTTTGCGTGATGATCAAAAGAATTCCAGTCGTGACCATCCTCTCCTTTATTGATGCAAAGAGCATCAAGGAGTACATAATCGAATGTGTTGATATTTAAATACAAACAGTTTGAGATATTTGTAGGAGACGTCGCTGCCGTTTCAGCGAGATCACAAAAAATAACTTAGCTTCCAAAGCTGTAAATGAACACAGAGTGAGATAATAATCAAAAGCGTTCCGCCCATACCCATCCCATCAACTTACATTTCAGTATACTCTTTACTCTTTTACTCTTTTACTTGTTTCAGTCATTTGACTGCGGCCATGCTGGAGCACCGCCTTTAGTCGAGCAAATCGACCCCGGGACTTATTCTTTGTAAGCCCAGTACTTATTCTATCGGTCTCTTTTGCCGAACCGCTAAGTGACGGGGACGTAAACACACCAGCATCGGTTGTCAAACAATGCTAGGGGGACAAACACATACACACACATTCATATATACATATATACGACGGGCTTCTTTCAGTTTCCGTCTACCAAATCCACTCACAAATCATTGGTCGACCCGGGGCTATAGCAGAAGACACTTGCCCAAGGTGCCACGCAGTGGGACTGAACCCGGAACCATGTGGTTGGTTAGCAAGCTACTTACCACACAGCCACTCCTGCGCCTATATCTAGGATTACATTATATTATTTGTACTTTTTTTCTAAACCCGCAGGGTGAGATTTGAAGGAAATGTTTTAGGTGTTGTTGTTGTTTAGCCTCGAGTGAAAGGTAAATCAACTATGACCATCCAATCAGTTTCTTCTAGACATAATGTATCGGATATAATATAGGACATACCCAGTATGTCCTATATTTTTTTGATGGTACAGTGTGGTTCGAAGTTCTATAGATTTATATTTCCAAAAGGTCGAGAGACCATGTAAATGCCTCTCATGTTTGATTGTGGTGTTATTAGTAGCTGCTTCTTCTTTGTTAATACGACCTTGATCATGCACCGAGCATCCTTATGATAAAATGTATTCCAGCCGCGTCTATCCTTCCTTTCTTGCCATTTTATAGTTTATATCAGGGACTACATCATCCTCCCTTTCTTTAAAGTTTTTTGTTGTGGCCTGAGAAAATTACGGTCGTGTGTGTATTGCTCTTAAGAGAGAAAAATAAGCTCAGCCGGGCCCATCCCGTCTCCCCTTAGGCATAATGCACATATAACATTATCCTTTATTTTCTAAAACTGTAGGGGATGATTTGAGGAATTTTTGACTGCTATATCTAGAATGTCTATTGAATAGAGGCATTCCCTCAATTGGTTCATGACTACTGCGGGTTATTTTTCTAATAAAAAAAAAACAGTATTAACAAGAAAAGGGGAGTTACATTGAAAAATGTAGGTGTTTACTAGATGTAGTGAAATGTGGTACAAGTTAAATTTAAGTTGGAGAAGGCGGAGAAATTACAGACTGATTAATAACACAGCGCTGTCTTCTAAGCCGCCATATTTCTTCAAATGATTGCTTTTAATCATTTAACCAGAATGAAGATGAATATTGACTTTCCCTGAAAAATCCTCCCTCCCTCTCTTCTTTTACTCTTTGCATTTCTGTGTGCATGTGTGTATGTGTATATATATATATACAAATATATATATATATATATATATATATATATATATATTATATATATATATATATATATATATTATATATATATATATATATATATATATATATATATATATATATATATTCCTATTTAGCTATGCTATTTTTCGTAGCTAATCATTCTCTTTCTTAAGAACAAATACAATCGTTAAATTTGAATTGAATGATAAAGGGTGAAAAGTTCAATTTCAACAAAATGTTGTAACACTCACACGCAAAAGAACGCACGCACACACACACACAAACACACATACACACACATACACGCACAACTGCATGCATACATAAGCTCACGCGCTTACGCACTGGCAACAAAAATACAGTAAATATGACATTTTCGCTTCATTTTTCAAAGAAATGTGTAAAACGTTAACAGGTGTGAAATAACAAATGTTGATTAAGATCTGAGAATCGAACAATCAATTATATTATTTGATTAAAGTACAGAAGATCACTAAATTAAAACTGAAGAAAATGAGACTTTGTTATTAAAACAATAACGCATGTCGCTGAAGAGAGATATAATTAAAGAAGCGTTACAACAAAGTTATTTCCTTTCCTCTAAATGTGGATTAGTAGTAAGCTTGTTGCAGTCTTTACGTTGTTGCTTTCTGTTCCTTTATTTCTTATTTAAGTTCTTTTAGTACATTCCAAGAGTGAGAATTTGTCAAAGAGTTTATCAAAGGGCTCCGCTTTTAATGTAATCATAAAATGTTTGATATCAGCGCATTGACTTTTTGACATTTAGGACATGCAAGGTCTGAACAATTGACAGTTCTCTCAGAATTTTTGAAAGGGAAAGAACAAACAATAAACCTACGATAGAATTATGCATGAATTGTTCGCTAATGTCATATAAAAGTCGAGCTTTTGTCTCTAAATAGAGGTGCTGCAGATTTAGTGCAGAGTGTGCAGGTTCATATTCCGTTACTGCCGCTGCTAATGCTACTATTGTTGCTGTTGTTGTTGTTATTAGCTTCAAATCAACCTTGATTAAGATCAACCGTGACCATTCAATTCCATTTTCATATCCATTGTATCTAGGACTACAAAACTGATAGTTAATTCTCTTGCAAAATCGCAAAATCCCTCCCATCTTTATTTGTTTATGGGTTTTTCTTTTTCTTTTTTTAAGTAGTGACAGTTCGCCTAATATTTGATAGTATTATTGTAGTTTCCTCAAAACTCAGATTCCGTAGTTGAGACTTACGGCTAGGCATCCAGTTTGTATTGATGAACTGAAAAGTTGAATATGTCGCTCACAAAAAAACCTACAACAGAACTCAACTACAGAAGAATCTCATTTGAGAACCGCGCCATAATTCGAAAGGTAACTACTGATGTCTCACAGTATCTTCCTTAGTGGTTTAAATATTCCAACAATATCCTAGTTGCTTTAACTTCGCATCCTAGAGTAAAACAAATACGAATATTTGCTGAGCCAAATCATTTCATCTTTATGTCACACTGACTGTGATCGAGTAGGAAATTAAAACTCTAGTTGGCTGTTGCTTTTGATACAGAACATGAATGAGAAGACGTTCAGAATTTCCAATAACCCACAAGTCTATGAAACACATATTCACACACATCTACAAACGCATACACCGACACAAACACACACATATGCACACGTACAGAACCACATAAATATACACACACATATACACACAAATATATATATATATACATGCACACATACATACATACATACATACATACATACATACATACATACATACATACATACATACATACATACATACACTTATTGCCTTTAGAAACAATGACTGACGCAAGGCCAATTAGCTAAAATTCTAATACATTATTCATTAGGCCACAAGGAAAACACTGGTTCTTCTATGTTAGATATAATGTCAGCGTTTGTAAATACTCGCTGACATCCCTGTTTTTGTTGTGTTTAAACTATACTAACTTTTGTCCTGATTCTTAACACTGCCCAAGAAACAGAAGTCACAACCATAACCAAGAAAACAAAAGTCCAAGAATTGAAAGCATATGAAAATGTCCTTGTGTTTCTCGAAATGTTTATAATAAAAAAATTAAGTGAATTTTTTTCATCCAGAAATTGAAACTGATAATAAGACTCAGCTCGTCAGTAGCTTACCTTTTCCTATCATTTAAAGATTACTGTCATGGTAAAACTCATTCATACAATGAATATTTTATTGAATCAGTCAAAGTTAAGGATTAGTACACTTTATTTTATGAAGGCTGGTAAAATGCATTCTGGTGGTTATAGAAATACAGCCTTTTCTTGCAACCTTTTCAATAGAGTCAAAACTACTGAAAAGGTTGCAAGACGTAGCGAAAATTTTAGAAAAATGAAAAAGAAATAAGTGGAAATTTTACTGGTGAGTGTGTTAAATGATAAGGCACCAAAAGGGAATGACTATCCCCAGACACAACAGAATATGCTTCAACACACGAACTCACATAAAGAATCTTGCAAACCAAATCCAAAAACAAACTATATCAAATTTGTTTATGGGAAACGTTTTGAATATGCCGGCCACCGTCTAATGACGCTGACTAGTAAACCAGTTTGTCAGGATTGCATCAAGTTGTACTGATATAATGTGGGATAAATATAATAATAATAATAACAATAATAACCACAATACTCGGTTGACTTTCATACTGGTAAAAGGGGATAATCATCCCTCTATCGTACAGCCACTAATGTTATATCACCTGAAGAAATGAATCAATGATGATGATCAACCGGATGCCCACAGATACTACGGACTACACTGTAATCATCCCAGTAATACGGACTGTGATCGTAAAGGTCATGTGATTTGTAGAAACGCGCGTAGCGATCCATTAAATGTTTATGAATTCCATCCATTTTATCCGAGCGTTAAACTAATACACCTGCTGGTTGTTCCAACCTGTGTTTTCTGATAATTATATATATAGTATAAACTAAGGGATAAAATATCCGTATATACTATTGGTATTAGTTGCCCGTGTTATCACCGGGCATTGGTGTACAGGCGCATTATGCACGTAGAGTGCAGGTAACAACAGGATAAACAAGAGTTTATCAGGAAACAAATACAAATAATCAGAAAATGGAGAAAACCTCAGATTAACAAACACATCGATTCGACCACATTTATAACTTATTGTTTAAAACGAAGCATGATATAACAAATAGGTGACGTCACCTATTTGTTATGCCATGCTTTGAATTAAAAAATAAGCTAAAAATGTGGTCCAATCGATGTGTTTGCTAATCTGGGGGTTTCTCCTTTTTCTGATTATTTGTAGTATATATATATATATATATATATATATATATATATATATATATACAAATAATTAGAAAATGGAGAAAACAGCAGATAAACCAAACACATCAGTTGGACCACATTTATAGCTTATTTTTTAATACAAAGCATGACATAACATATCTTACGGCCGTTACTAATCAGATTGCCAAAATGCAGTCTATCCATAAATGCAAGAATAAAATTCTTCATCTTCATAGGGCATTCGAATTAAGGCAACGGAGCTTCATCAGAGTGAAAAACGAGAGCATACAATATAAACAAAGGGAAGAAGGAAAAGGAAAGAAAATATGGCTTAGACAAGTAGTCTACAAACCCAATATGCTAAGAGCAAATAATTATTTACCAGCAAGGCTACACAATGGGACAAGTCTAAGTCAGACGGTCTTTATAATTGGTCAGTTACAATTTTGAACCGGGATCACAAGTTAGAAACCGTTACAATTGATTTATTTATGAAATAAACAAAAAAAAAGGAAAAAAGAAAAAAGATACGGAGGATAAGTCAATGTATTGATCTTGAGGGCAGTTTATGTCCTTCAGCATCTTAACGTTATAACAACAATGTATGAGGGAAGAATTAAGGAGTCTGCAGATTAGTAGTTAAGGCGGGGGGGGGCAACTAGTACTAGTAGTTCAACGGTTAGATGAACATTGCTAGGAAATGAAATTGGGCTAAACCTGGTATATAGAGAATTGTAGTAATAAATAGGTATATACAGGTATGTAAGCAAAATTCATACTAAAGGTGCTCTACAATGCACAAATAAAATGGCACTTACAATTAGGCTGATAATATATATCGCCTAGTCACATGCTAAAATAATATCAAATAATGAAACTCCCATGTTATCAGTAATGTCCTAAGTAAGCTTCATAAGCATTACATAGTCATTACAGTATATAGTTCCTATTATTATAAAGAAATTAAAAAGAATATAATGGCTCTGATGGGTACAGTTAATGCCGGGTCCACAGGAAGATTAGTACTATTAGAAAAATTACCTTGAATCAAGCAATGTACTAGATATGCCTAAAAGGCAAAAATAAATGCCCTAAGATAAGAAAGAAATACTAATTGAATCTAATCATTAAATTCCTAAGTAAAGGTATATTAACTCCAAGTTGGTGCAAAAAATACTTGTGGGCATATAGTACAATAAAGTAAAGAACAAAATATAAAACATATAATAAAAATCAAAATAAAATGAAAAGGATGAAAATATCAAACATGGGGGAAATAACGTTCACATGTATTTAGGGCTAACAATGTGGTAGAAAACCTAAGGTCTTTTGTGTTCTCATATCAGTTATGGTAGAGAATTAAAGGCATAATACAAAGTGTTAGGTGATGATAAAATGGGGAAAATGTTAGTTTGTGTAAGAAATAGGTAATAGATATGGGTGGGGATTTACATTTAAAACTTAGGAGAAGGTTAAGAAGGTTGGTTATATATATATATATATATATATATATATACATATATACCGCCTGCGCTGACTCGTAGTCCTCATACTTGCAACATCTTCAGGTTTCTTTACAAGTGTAGGTCGTCGGAACACTCCCGTCGGTTTCAACACATAAAGATCCGACGACCCACTCTTTCTTTGTCATCCATCATGCTTATGTCGAATGTAACACATTTGAGTTCCGCCAACGATTCGTAAAGCCCGCAAATGTTCCAAGTATAAGGATTATGGGTCAGTGCAGGTGGTATATTTGCAGCCGCTTTACTCCTTTGCTTTGCAACCCTAATCCTATTAATGCTAGTTAAAACAAAGTCTCTCATGCCATTTTGACACGACGATCTCCATTTTGTTCACCCCCTAAGCTGTTTTCTCAGAGGTGTTGTAAGCTATATTAACAGCTGAGAGGTTACTCTTCAGCCTGTCTTTATATCTGGGCCATGATCGACCGACATTTCTACACCCACTATCAAGTATTCTTTCGTCACTCATTCTGACGACATGACCAGCCCAGCGCAATTGCTCTCGATTCCACCAATCTTACAATTGCTAAACAGTGGACAACTTCAGATTGTTCTGAGACAGCCTTTGTAGAAGACGCCTGGTTGATTAATGTGCTATCTGAAGGGTGTCCACAATTCTGAGCCATACAAGAGGGTAGTAAGAATGGCAGCTTTATAAATTTGTGCTTTGGCGATGGTGGAGTTTGCCAAATGACTTGGTTGCTTTATCAAGACTTGGTTGCTTTATCATGATTTCATCATGAAGGAAAGCACTCGAGTTAACTTTACTATCGAGATATGCAAATTACTTCACATACCTTAGGTTTTTTCCGTCAACCTGAATAAGAGTGTTGGAAAATTGTGAACCGGCGGCCTCTATTTGACACCTCAAATAGCTTAGGAGTAGAGCAAGGTTGGTGGATCACTTTCGTCTTCTTCATGCTAATGGTCAAGCTGAAGGCTTTACATGCTGCAGAAAACCTGTCTAGAAGTCCCTGATCTTCCTCTAAGGAGGTTGCTACATGTGCAACATCGTCTACAAAAAACAGATCCCGTTTGACGCCGGTGCGTAGCAGTGAAACGCTAATGATTCAATAGTCCACCACTTGTTCAAAACTGGAATTTAACACCACTTTCTATGTCACCAGAAGCATACTTCAGCTTCTCTGAAAAATAAGGGAGCAAACAAACCAGGTTCCAGCACATAACTTTGCATTGTGCCGTTTATAACATCGAAGGAAGCTGAAGATGCCCCCATCGGACAAAACAGCAGCTTTCATTCCCTCAAGAAAGGAGAAAACATTCAACATTTTGTCGGTTATACCAAGCTTTTTCAGAACTTTCCAAAGCGCTTGCCGGTTAACAGTGTCGAAGGCCATAGTAAGGCCAAAGAACATCATGATCAGATCTTGATTTTTTTTGCGTACCTTCTCAGCGACCTGACGAATGGAAAACATCATGTCGATCGTGCCACGGACAGAGCGAAATCCGCACTGTGATTCTTGATTGATGCCATTTATATATAAGACACTTACCGAAAGTGCAACGCAGTGGGACTAAACCCAAAACCATATGGTTGAGAAGCAAACTGCTTTTCACACAGCCATGCCTGCGCCTATACACCGATGTTTCATTTTAGGTTTACTATGTAATAGCATTATAATCTACTAAGCCGAATGATTTAGTCGTATATCTATCTACTACCTGATCCCTAATACACTCCGACTACATCTCAAAGATGCAACTGAATTATTTCTAGTTATAGGTATGCAAAATGGAACTTCTTCGATATCTTAGAGAATGCAATAATACTCAGGCGAAAAGCACAAGTGGATGTAACGCTATATTAGTCTTAAATGTCTATCATCAACACTCTAGGATGTAACTGTTTCAGTAACAATACACGATCTTAGATGTTATATTATAACCCTTTCTCTCAGTTTACTGGCCTGCCAGGATATACAGTTTTGTGTATATTGTAAAAAAAAAAATGACGGGTTTTCATTCAAATTTTCCTCTATTTGAAGATTTGAAGATTTTGCTATTAAATGGTATTTAGTCTCACTAAGGGGATTATTAATTCAGTCGAATCCTTCTAAGGTATGAAAAGCCAGCTATTTCTCTCTCTCTCTCTCTCTCTCTCTCTCTCTCTCTCTCTCTCTCTCTCTCTCTCTCTCTCTCACACACACACACACACACTTTCTGTTTCGCTTTCTCTCTTGTTTATATATGTGTGTATGTGTGTGTGAGTATGCGAATATGTGTAATGTAGGAAAACGTGAGACGAAAGCTACAACCAAGTATTTCGGGAAACCCTGAAACTGCTGAAGAAACGAAGCAATCTCAAGTTCGGTTCATTTACAGATAAGACGTGAACAAAAGACTTGAATAAACAGATGAACGGAGAACAATGACGTGGTTTAAAGGAACTATTCAACAAATTTCGCAAACGAGATTAAATAAAAGGAACTCCCTAATAACAATTTTAAAAGATAGAGCCATAATATAAAGCGGAAATAGGTGATAAAATGAATTCCATTAAAAGTTATACTCCGATGACAAAAATAACAACAAGCGTACAGATGGTAACATCTTTGAAGCACAACGTCATGTGTTTTTTTTCAAATCCGAAACGTACGATCGAGCACATACAATCATAAAACTAAAGAAACACGAAACCCCAAAATATGTCAACATAAAATCTGATGTTTAAAAGGATGCATGAGAAACTATCTGCAAAGGATAATACAAGGGGAAACATCTAAAAGGTGTGTTCTGCATATTATATACAAACATGGTACGGGTCACACGTAGTAAGTTGAAATACAACGACTAAATGGGTATTAATAGTTTTCGACAAGCTAATATGGTAGTCCAGAAATATTGGACGAATGCTGCCGTTGACTAGCTCCAAGAGGCCGTCACCTCTAGCTAGCTATGTGACACAAACCTGTGTCCGTTATAACCTTCGAACAGGGAAGGTCATCCGCTTCCCCTTGCTGGTCAGGCATCTGCAGACTAGTTTCAGGGTATTTGCCCCTTGTCAATGCAGCGTAGCCGAACCCAGCAGGCGTCTTATCATCTAATTAGAAGCATATGGTGGTGGTGATGGTAGTGGTGGTGGTGGTGGTGGTGGTGGTGGTGGTGGTGGTGGTGGTGATGATGCTGCTGCTGCTGCTCAGATTTCTTCCGGTAAGTAAGCAGAGAGGCAAACGACTTGGGGTGACCCATACATCTCTTATTCTGTCAAGTGTATTTACGCAAACATATTGACACCGAGTTGACTTTAAGAACCGAAAATGATTGTGCAATATTTTTTAGGAATCCCTTAAGAAAGTTGAGAAATAGAAATAATGAATAAAAGGTTAAACCGATGTTACTTGTTTTTGTCCTTGTCGCATTATATATCTATATATCTCTGTAGTAAATACATGTGCATTTACAGTAATACAAGATTCGACAATTGTTATAGCACAAAACTTGTAATATTTTTCAAAACCTCTTAATGTTTACATTCTTTTACAATTCTGTGACAGTTCGCTGATGTCAATGCCTGTTCAAAAAAATTTTCTCCTCGACGAAATCAAAGCAGATGGTAACATAATAGACACAGACTGATCATAACAAAATTGAGGCTGACGATGACAGATTTTGAGATTGATGTAGATGAAATTGCAGTTGATGACATGGAATTTGAGAGGGAAATGTTATGTAGATAGATAGATAGATAGATAGATAGATAGATAGATAGATAGATAGATAGATAGATAGATAGATAGATAGATAGATAGATAGATAGATAGATAGATAGATAGATAGATAGATAGACAGATAGATAGATAGATAGATAGATAGATAGATAGATAGATAGATAGATAGATAGATAGATAGATAGATAGATAGATAGATAGATAGATAGATAGATATAGATAGATAGATAGATAGATAATAGATAGATAGATAATAGATAGATAGATAGATAGATAGATAGATAGATAGATGCATACATACATACATTCATACATACATACATGCATACATACATACATACATACATACATACTACATACATACATACATACATACATACATACATACATACATACATACATACATACATATACTTCCTTCAAAATTGCAACAACAATTTCTGCACTTAACTTAGATAACTTAGGTTTGGGTGAATAACGTACAAATAAAGCCCTCAAGTTGAAGTAGATATTAAGACTTCATAATGCTTAAAAACCTCACATAGCGATTATGTGTGTGTGTGTGTGTGTGTGTGTGTGTGTGTGTAACAATACCAAAACTACATCCTAAAGTCTGGGATGCTTTCCTCGAGAAAAGAAATACTTGCTCTGAGTCTCAATTGAAGCCTAGCTTACAGAACTTTTTACATATATGGAACGATGTGACTTGTTCAGCCAGAAACATCATAGACTTCTTCCAACGTAAGGCCCTTCGACTCCATTCAAAACCCAGTTCAGCTGCTTTCTCATAAACACGAGTTTTTTTGCTTCTAGACTAAATCTAAAAGACTGTCTTTACCAATCAGCTGATTCGTAAGGACTCAAGTACCAGTACTTTGAATATACTGGTTCCTTAGGCTCTGGTACGTCTCTTTTATCGTCTTACCGACATTGCAACGGCATCAGCTTCTCTTGAATAGTTTACTGCATTCTCAGTCCAACCGATCTCTCTTATCACATGTATCTCTCATACTCTAGTTATATCCCAGAAGTACAGAACATTTTTCTCGTTTTGTTCTGAATGCATTAGTCTACAGATGTTCTAAATTATTATCAGCTGCATCGATGTTACCTATTTGGTAAAGTCTGAAATGTTAATGAGCACTTCTCCCTCCTCACGAAACCAAAAAGTTAAAAACCGTTCGACCACGTCTCCTGAAACACTTGATTTCTTCTGTTACAATTGTAATGTTAAGTTAGTGTATTGTGGAGGCATCTATATAAGTAGAATTAATTTATCATAACGCCAGACATTTCTCTATACTTTACACCGGCTTCGGAGAAATTGCATCTAAGTAAAAACATATCTCTTCAGCCAGTGCTAATATATATATAGACAGAAATGATTAGAAAATGTATACATCAAGATTTGTATCATAAATAATAAAATGGAGTAAAAATACACCAAATCTTAAGAATTTCTTCCAGTGATAATCTTTTAAATAAGACTTGTCGTTGATTCATAAATCAAATTCTTTCAAAATTGATGAGAATCAGTCAAAGGTGACCCACGTTCAGAGCGACAGTTCACAGAGGAAACAGAGAATAATTTGCAGATTCAGAAGTCCAGCCGTTTACTGAGCTTTGTTATATAAACATATGTGAAAAGTAAAATCTACTGCTTATAGTTAATGGCCATCAGAATTTTAAATTGACCAGTCGGAGACTAACATTTTCAGACAAGCATAAAGTGACGAGTCTTGGACATTTATATTGGCTAGGTGACATCGTTCTCTTTACATGCTCCCTGATGAGGAGGAAGTCAGTAAATATTTGATATTTGTAGACGGATAGTGCGCAAAAGCCGGTCATATATGTGCATCCAAACCTCCAAGAATTCCTTCCAACAAACGGCTATGATGCTCCCCCACTACTTCGGCTCGTGGTCAGAGATGCACATATCGTCAGCCACTAAAGGACATGGTCAACTGGTTAAGGTCAAACAACTGACAAGCAAAGCTGTGGTATAGAGCAGGATATTTGCTATAGCCCATCTTTTATACCAAAACAAAACAATGTACATGATAACACTTCCAACCAGTTAAGGTCAGAAACCATGAGAGCCACTGTCTGGTACTGCATCAGGGCATTTATTATTATTATTATTATTATTATTATTATTATTATTATTATTATTATTATTATTATTACTACTACTACTACTACTACTACTACTACTATTATTATTATTATTATTATCATTATTATTATAATTATTATTATTATTATTATTATTATTATTATTATTATCATTCAGTAGTTTTATTTTTATAGCGTGCTTTCACTTCACTACCGAGCCAAGTCTGTGTGCCTTGGGTATGTGCTGTGATTTGTTGTGATGCTCTGATGGTTACTGTATTGAAAGTGTTCTGCGTAGGATGTGTGCGGTGCTTAGTAGTGCAATTTTTTGTATGTTATATGTGTTTGTAAGTCCTGGTGTTTTTGTTATGTATTTGTCTGAATATTTTTTTATCATGCCTAATGCACCAACTATGATAGGAATTGTTTCTGTTTTCAGATTCCACATTCTGTTTACCTCTATTTCCAGGTCTTTGTATTTTGAGAGTTTCTCCATTTCTTTTAGAGACACGTTGTCATCTGCCGGTATTGATACATCAATTAGAAAGCATTTTTTTTCTTCATGATCTCTAATATTATTATTATTATTATTATTATTATTATTATTATTATTATTATTATTATTATTATTCAGTAGTTTTATTTTTATAGCGTGCTTTCACTTCACTACCGAGCGCAGCTCTGTGTGCCTTGGGTATGTGCTAGTAGTTTTATTTTTATAGCGTGCTTTCACTTCACTACCGAGCGCAGCTCTGTGTGCCTTGGGTATGTGCTGTGATTTGTTGTGATGCTCTGATGGTTATTGCATGGAAAGTGTTCTGCGTAGGATGTGTGCAGTGCCTAGTAGTGCAATTTTCTGTATGTTATATGTGTTTGTAAGTCCTGGTGTTTTTGTTATGTATTTGTCTGAATATTTTTTTATCATGCCTAATGCACCTACTATGATAGGAATTGTTTCTGTTTTCAGGTTCCACATTCTAGTTATCTCTATTTCCAGGTCTTTGTATTTTGAGAGTTTCTCCATTTCTTTTAGAGACACGTTGTCATCTGCCGGTATTGATACATCAATTAGAAAGCAATTATTACTATTATTATTATTAATATTATTATTATTATTATTATTATTATTATTATTATTATTATTATTATTATTATTATTATTATTATTATTATTATTATTATTCAGTAGTTTTATTATTTTTATAGCGTGCTTTCACTTCACTACCGAGCGCAGCTCTGTGTGCCTTGGGTATGTGCTGTGATTTGTTGTGATGCTCTGATGGTTATTGTATGGAAAGTGTTCTGCCTAGGATGTGTGCAGCGCCTAGTAGTGCAATTTTCTGTATGTTATATGTGTTTGTAAGTCCTGGTGTTTTTGTTATGCATTTGTCTGAATATTTTTTTATCATGCCTAATGCACCTACTATGATAGGAATTGTTTCTGTTTTCCGATTCCACATTCTAGTTACCTCTATTTCCAGGTCTTTGTATTTTGAGAGTTTCTCCATTTCTTTTAGAGACACGTTGTCATCTGCCGGTATTGATACATCAATTAGAAAGCATTTTTTTTCTTCATGATCTCTGACAACTATATCTGGTCTGTTGGGCTTAATTTCTCTATCTGTGTGTATCGGCATATCCCAGAGTATGGTTGCTTTCTCGTTTTCTGTGACCTTTTCTGGTGTGTGCCTATACCATCTTTTTTCTGTTGTTATTCCATAATGTTGGCATAGCTTCCAATGTATGTAGGTTCCAACTCTGTCATGTCTGTGAATATATTCCTTCTTAGCTAGGACTGGGCAGCTAGAGATAATATGATTTATTGTTTCTTGTCCATCTCCACATATTCTGCAGTTACTTGTAGTATTTCTTTTCATTACATGTTTTTGGTAATTTCTGGTGGGGAGGCTTTGGTCTTGTGCTGCAATTAAAAATCCCTCTGTTTCTGCTTTGAGTCCTGAGCTTCTCAACCATTGCTGGGATTTTTCTTTGTCTATTTCTTTTGCGTTTAGTTTAGTCCAGTATTTAGTTTAGTCCAGTATTTAGTCCAGTATTTATTATTATTATTATTATTATTATTATTATTATTATTATTATTATTA
>NC_042999.1:174288489-174293489 GCF_006345805.1 Octopus sinensis
GCATTCTCTCACATTATATATTATGTATATAATACATAAAAAATCTCATAACATCACCTATGGGATACGATCGCCAAATCTCCTATAAACCGAGTCTGCACAGCTGTGCTGAACATTACACCAAGGTAATATCCCTACTTTCATCGTAAAACTTAGGTAACTTAACTCATTAGGTTCTAACAGCATCATATCCTCGTTAGATAAATGTTTTCGATGACAGTCTAGTAAGCCAACCACGTAGTGTAGATTTATTGATAGATATGTCGATAGATAGATAGATAGATAGATAGATAGATAGATAGATAGATAGATAGATAGATAGATAGATAGATAGATAATCATAATGACCCAACAAAATGCACATAAACAAATACACAAACACACACACATAAGCACTTATTTATGTATATATATATATATATTTGTATGTGTGTATATATATATATACATATATACACCACACACACACCATACACACCCACACACACGCACGCACACACACATATATATATATTATATAATATATATATATATATATATATATATATATTATATATATATATATATATATATATATTCATAACGTGTGTGTGTTTACGTGTGTATCGTGGCTATAGTTATCAGTATTCAAATCGTGTCTTAAGTCTTTTGATCTTAGTTAAATGTCTAGATGCCGCCTTTTGACTGAGAAGAGAGTAACATTTATAAATCCTTAAAACTTTTTCTGAAATTCTGTAATAGCAAAATTATAGGCTGTATCCCGAAATTAATGATCACACTTCGCAATTCCTGTCGTGGCACTCCGTCGGTTACGACGAAGAGGGTTCTAGTTGATCCGATCAACGGCTCCACGGATACGTGTACCCTTAACGTAGTTCTCGGGGAGAGTCGGCGTGATACAGAGTGTGACAAGGCTGGCTCTTTGTAAATACAGGTATAACAGAAATGGGAAGAAAGAATGAAAGAAAGTTGTGGTGAAAGAGTACTGCAAGGTTTGCCACCACCCCCTGCCGGAGCCTCGTGGAGCTTTGGATGTTTTCACTCAATAAACTTTCACAACGTCCGGTCTGGGAATCGAAACCACCATCCTACGACCGCGAGTCCGTTGCCTTAACCACTGGGCCATTGCCCGCGGGCATACAGCGTAGTGGTTAAGAGCGCGGGCTACTAACCTCAAGATTCCGAGTTCGATTCCAGGCAGTGACCTGAATAATAATAATAATAATAATAATAATAATAATAATAATAATAATAATAATAATAATAATAATAATAATAATAATAATAGTCACAGAAAACGAGAAAGCAACCATACTCTGGGATATGCCGATACACACAGATAGAGAAATTAAGCCCAACAGACCAATATAGTTGTCAGAAGATCAATGAAGAAAAAAATGCTTTCTAATTGATGTATCAATACCGGCAGATGACAACGTGTCTCTAAAAGAAATGGAGAAACTCTCAAAATACAAAGACCTGGAAATAGAGGTAACCAGAATGTGGAATCTAAAAACAGAAACAATTCCTATCATAGTAGGTGCTTTAGGCATGATAAAAAAATATTCAGACAAATACTAACAAAAACACCAGGACTTACAAACACTTATAACATACAGAAAATTGCACTACTAGGCGCTGCACACATCCTACGCAGAACACTTTCCATGCAATAACCATCAAGCATCACAACAAATCACAGCACATACCCAAGGCCACAGAGCTGCGCTCGGTAGTGAAGTGAAAGCACGCTATAAAAATAAAAACTACTGAATATAATAATAATAATAATAATAATAATAATAATATAATAATAATAATAAGATAATAATAATAATAAAATAATAATAATAAGAATATAAAAATAATAATAATAATAATAATAATATAATAATAATAATAATAATAATAATAATAATAAAATACACCTGTTGAAGGCTGGAGAGTAATCAGCCGAAACGTTGTGTTAACAACAAACAAGATGAGGACAAATATCCATCAAATCTTAATAATGTACATGATTCCTCATCTCTTAAATATAGAACTGAACAGCATTGGATGTTCCAATTGTAATTTGATGCTTAACCACAGAGGAATACTTAACCATCAGAGGAACACGCTATTGCATTATGTTACAGAGATCAAATGTCATTTGATCGTCGTTTCAAAAGTATGACAAATTCTATTTGACATAGTTCAGTTTGCTTTGCTACTGCTTAATGGTAGAAAGCTATCTGAGATTACCTAAGGAAAAGAGCATCTTATCCAAAAGGAAAATTTGTATCTCAGTTGATTAACTTTGTTGTTCTGTTGTATCTGCTCTATTTCTACATTCATGTTTTTTTTCCTGTTTCTGTCCAACAGCTATAACTACTGCATTGTCGTTTTTACTCTTTTACTTCATTTAAAATATTCTTCTTAGTTTGAATTCATTTTCTCAATACCTGTTTACTATTTTGGTTTCGTTGCTCTTTTATCCATATTTTCTTCTGTTTTTCCTCTTCTTTTCTTTGACTTTTCTCTCGTGGCTAAGCTAAATACTTTAAATCTATTTTGAAGACGGGCCTTTTCTAAGATGTATATTTTTAGTTTGTTCTTTTAGAATAAGAACGATAAAAGACCTAAAGAACATTTTGTATAATATACTTTTTTTTAATGCTTTTGCTTAATTCCACCTACTTTGGGATTTATTTTTGTCTATCTAAATGTATAACCACCCAACATTATTCCCGTTTCAATTCTTCTAACTCGTCTTAAGTTCAGGGTCCAACGCTAAAATGAGAGATTAGCGTGTTTCAGCAAATTAGCGGCATTACTCCAGCCTCAGAGGTTTTGCTAAAGAGCCAGCAAGACAAATATAGTATTTCATTCAATGTGCGTGTACATGTAAACATGACTATATAAGTATGTATGCGTGCATTTTGTGATCGTCTGTTTGGGTTGCGTTAATGCGTGTGCTGAAAATTGTTATTCTTAATCACGTGAATTGGATTTTGAAGCTATCGTGTTGCTTTGTCAGTCTTTTTTTTTTAGATTTTTTTATAATTACGTTATCTGTAATTCTTTTCAATGTTTATTTTTTTATATATTTATTCTTTATTTTCCTTGTTTCTCTCTTTTAAGCTTTCTTTCCATCAATTATTTTTTTCTCGTCAAAACAACAAAAATAGCGAAAATGCCGTCACATTTACCTGTTCTTGTTTGTGACAAAACTATACACCACTTAAATATGTTTGTAGGTTATCTTTCTCTCTTAAGACTTTCGATAAAGACAGGACTGGTTTCAAATAAGGTAACAAAACACAAACGCTGTCATTTAGATAACACAACAGTAAAGAGTTACAGACTGAATTTTATATTAGTCTTGCATATTTTCACTATTCCACTTAGATACTGAATTTCCAAGGTGCATGTTAGCAAGTAACTTTTTTTGCTTGAAACTCCAGCTTTTCATGTAGAGTGTCATAACCAAATGCAGCAGTGATTATGGGTACAAATGTAAATTTATATCAGAAAAGCTGTAGATTTCGAAGCTGTTGTTTATAAATATTCTTTTTCTTGCTAATTTTAAGGTAAAGTTTTACATTTGTGGGGTCACTTACTTCTATAACACTACATATTTTCTTTACTGTCCAAACAGCTATATCAGTTCTGTTGTGTTTCTTTTTTTTGCGTCGTGTGTTTTTAATGGTGGAGTCCGTGTGGTATTTTTTGTGTCTAAACGTATACATGTACCTAATGTTATAAACGTCTTCTGTATTTTCAATCAGGTCGTCATTCTTATGATTGACATGGTATATTGTTTTAGCAATGATATGATAGCTCATCGGAATGTAGTACATTAATACCATTCTCGGATAGTAGCTGATTACCGCCACAAATATGTGATATCTTCTACCCTTCATCATAACATGCATTCTAGTACCGTTTGATCATGAATAAGTGACAAGTAATTCTACAAAGAAGGCAAAACATCCTATCTCTATTAGAAGAGAATTATTCCAATCGACTCCTGTCTATTCTACACGGTGTTAATACTTTTAATAAATATATTAAACCAAATTAGAAACGCAAGAGACAGTTTCAGGAGCAAGCTTCATCGACCATAATCCCTGCTATTACATGACAAAAACATTTCACACACCTATGCACATAGTCAACATTGTACAACTCAGCCTAGATAATCATAAAAGACACACACGGAGAAATAACCACATTAATTGTCTTATTGACCGCAAGCACTGAGCTGCATTGCACACCACCAATCATAAGTGCACAGGAATAGCATCCCTTGCATATGACCAAGCCCACCTTGCCTCCCTCCACTGTGGCTCCACCTACAATGCAAGTTGTACATAGCGGAGGATAAACAACTAGACATTGCCTGAAGCAGTTAACAGATTTATTAGAGGAACTGATATGAATTTCCGGTTTAAAAATTCGCCAAGGCAAGTTTGAAGAGAGAAAAATTAATTAAAAACGCTAATGTTAAAGAAATTGAGATAAGAGAATTATAGCAAACACAGACTTACAACACTTAAGAATTAATGAACTAGACAGAGTACTTCACACACTAATGAAAGAAAAGGTCACAAGAGAATATAATAGACATTGCATTAAACATTAAAATGGTGCTAAATGTAAAACTTAACGTAATAGGCATCAATACTCCGGCTATCCCAGCAATATGTTATAATTACAATATTCTCAATTGTACAATAAGTAAAGTCGTAAAACTACACTGCGAAACTAAAAAATATTTTTACAATATACCATCCAATGTTTATAGATTATATTTAGCACGAATACAGAAATATAGGGTTTCACTGCAACTAGAAAACTTATAAAATATCCACTGTAGAAGTACAAAACTTTATAGTGGAGAATAAAGATAGACAAATAGAAATAGTAACAAACAAATAAGAGTATTCCATGTTTCAGGATACCTACAAATATAAAGCAGGAAACAAAGGAAATCAATAACAAATGTGTGAAAAGGC
>NC_042999.1:174303489-174353489 GCF_006345805.1 Octopus sinensis
TCTCTATATATAAATATATACATTCTTCACTTGTAAATGTTGTAAATTTTATTCTTCACAAGAATTTTTAATGAGAAGTTGTTGAAAGATATTTTGGCAGTATGGGCGACTCAACCTTCCAATAAAAGCATGTGCGCTGTATTCTTTTATTCTTTAATATGTTTTCGTCATTTGACTGCAGCCATGCTGGAGCACTACCTTGAAGGGTTTAAGTCAAACAAATCGACCTCAGGGCTTAAGCACATCAACACCGGTTGCCAAGTGGTAATGGGGGACAAACACTAACACAAAGACACACTCACACACACACACATATATATATATATACACACACACACACATATATATATATATATTATATATCAAAATAAAATCAAAATAATCAACATGATATCCAGAAGTGATGCAGTAAGACTGCTTCAAGCGGCTCCATTTAATTGAACAATGCAATCATTACATCAATTTAAATGCAGAACTATCCTCAGTTGCATAAATAAATAAATAGAATTAATTTAATCAGTCGGACACATTTGTATAATTTTACTCAAATCCTCTAATAGGGTAAGAACACAGACAAACCAGGAATATTGGTCCCAGCAGATAAAGCTGGAAACTTATATAGACTGGACTATGCCACCTATAGGAAACTATTAATGAAGGAACTTAACGCTAAATATAAAATAGCAAAGAATAAGAATCTATCAGATTAATCTATCTATTAACTTAGAAGTTAAGGAAGTTATGCTGGAATATGACTTAGCGGACAGGACAAAATCCTTAAAACCAAATGAACCAAGGATTAACCTCAAGGACCACAGAAGAACTTCCATGATAATCCTACTGTGAAACTAATTTGCCCGACTAAGTCTGATATTGGTCGACTTAGCAAATCTATTCTGGAGACTATACTACCCCTTATAATTCCCAACATATCTCTCAAATAATGGTTTGATATGGATGAAGTAATACATTGATTTAAATCCATTAAAAACATAGACGCAGGAGTGGCTGTGTGGTAAGTAGCTTGTTTACCAACCACATGGTTCTGGGTTCAGTCCCACTGCGTGGCACTTTGGACAAGTGTCTTCTACTATAGCCTCGGGCCGACCAAAGCCTTGTGAGTGGATTTGGTAGACGGAAACTGAAAGAAGCCCGTCGTATATATGCATATATATATATGCGTGTGTGTTTGTGTGTCTGTGTTTGTCCCCCTAGTGTATTTATGTCCCCGTTACTTAGCGGTTCGGCAAAAGAGACCGATAGAATAAGTACTGGGCTTACAAAAGAATAAGTCCCGGGGTCGAGTTGCTCGACTAAAGGCGGTGCTCCAGCATGGCCGCAGTCAAATAACTGAAACAAGTAAAAGAGTATAATAATTATTCTTTTATTCAATTTGACATTAACAGGCTCGGGTGTGGCTGTGTGGTAAGTAGCTTCTTACCAGACAGACGTGTTGTTTTTTGCTCCTGCAAATGTCACGTGTTTGAACGTGAAATGTTGAACTTTTGACTCGGCGACAGGTAAGACGTTCTGTATTTTTAGAAGCATAGTGAAGTTTATTGCTTGCTTAATGTTATTTAGCAGTTAACGTTATCTATCATTAATATTTTTGTGCGGGTAATAGACTTCACTTTACTTCAGATATATTTCTCTGCCTGTTGTCGTGTCTAAGGTCTCACTCTTTAGTGAGAATTGTGCTTTTTGAGGAGGCGTAGCCCCTCCGCAAAAATTAATTTGTTTGCTTGTGTTTTACTACTTCGCAAGAAAATTATAAAAATAAGCCACTATTGGATTACCTTTCGGACCCATTTTTGTGGAGGTTGTGTTGCAGTTGCGGCGTTCCAGGTTCAACCCAGGCCGGGAGTACCGCAAGGCCAGAATATTTTTGCTGTGTTTTTTTCTGTTTATTAACTTTCTTTCGAACTTCATTTAACCCCCCCCCCTTTTGTTTTTTTTCTTTATTGCGACTTTCCGTTGATTCCCTCCCTTCTGTTGTGCTTTCTCCTTTTTGTTTTTTCAAAAATCTATCAAATTTTATTTAGACTTTTGAACTTTTTTCTTCCTGCTTTTTGAGTTTAATTTGAATATATTTTTAAAAAAACATGGCAATGAAAAATAACAAAATTTTGGAGTGGGAAATCATACCACCTAAAAAGTGGTTAAAAGACCGTGAAGATAGGACGGTGGTGTTGAGAACCTACTCCAAGGCACTCGACACCATCGCCTTATTCGAAAAGACGGCAATTGAGGAGGAGTTGGAAGAGTATTTTCCAACAATTAAATTCATTTCCAGGGGTGTCAAATATGCAACGGTGTGGTTGCTATTTGACACCCCTGAAGAGGCTTGCAAATTTGCTAGCAAACCCTTGGAGGGTAAGGAAATCTTATTCCTGCCCACGTACAAAAAAAAGAAATTGATGAAAGCTTGGATCTGCGGACTGCCACCCGACATAGAACCCGAGTGGATAGAGGAGACTATCCGCCGGGGTCTGGGTGACAGCGAAACTAAGCTCCTCAATGTAAAAGTTCTTCCTGCGGCTGCTTGGGTTGGGTCAAAAGCAATTTTAACCCTGTGGACCCAATCAGCCAATCTGGTCATCGGTGCTTGGAGTCCGGCCACATAAAGAAGAACTGTCCTCGGGAACAAAATAGGATCCCAGAACAGTTAAGTAAAACCCCTCTAGAAGAGGGAACGATAACGGCCGAGAAAGCAGAGGACTCCTCAAACAGAGGCCGAAAGAGGAAGGTGAGCAACAATGGGTGCTCACCAAAGGATAATAGGGATGAGGAGAGGAAGGCGAATCTTCCAGCCACGGAGGAGACGCACCCTCCCTCAGTTGAAAAGGGAAAAAAAAAAGAAAAAGAGGAAGAAAAACGGGACATTACCGGCTGTCAGTGTAGCACCGGAATGTCGCGGAACTACGTCGGTTGGGGTTGTGCCACCGACAAGAGAAGGAATACCGTTGGCGGAAACTGTGCCGCCAACGAAAGAACTGAATGTATTGGTCCTCTTCTATAGAGGAGGAGAAATTGAAAAGTGATGGAAGAGTACTACAAGGGAGCACCTTTAGCCTTCACACAGGACCCCGAATGGCCTCCGCAGGTAGCTGTGGAGGCCGTGGCGTTCGACGTGACGCTAGAGCTAAAGGAGCTCAATGAAGATTATAACTTGGTCCCGGGCGACGCGAACTCGGAACTTGACTACGTTCTGAGGGAGGCGTGGTTGATGGTGGAGGGCGCGGGCACAAGCTATTTCGAGGACGATATGTATTATTAGTAATGGACTTAAGTCCAAAAATTGAAAAATTGTAAGAGGATTAATACCTCGTTTTGTATTAATAATGGACTGCTAAGTCCAAAAATTGGAAAAATTGTAAGAGGTTTAATACCTCGTTTTGTGTTTATCTTTTTAAAAAGAACAATGTTTTAGAGAAGCAAAAGTCGGCGGGCGCTTTCTGTCTTCTCCCATCCTTATCATCTTTCTTTCATTATCATTCACCTCATTAATGTCCTCGTCCAGCCCGCAAAGCTAACTTAATCTGTGTACTGCCTTTATGGCAAATGTTTTGAAATAAAGTAGCTTGTTTACCAACCACATAGTTCTGAGTTCAGTCCCACTGCGTGGCACCTTGGGCAGGTGTCTTCTACTATAGCCTCGGACCGACCAAAGCCTTGTGAGTGGATTTGGTCGACGGAAACTGAAAGAAGCCCGTCGTATATGTGTATATATATGCGTGTGTGTGCTTGTGTGTCTGTGTTTGTCCCCCTAGCATTGCTTGACAACCGATGCTGGTGTGTTTATGTCCCCATTACTTAGCGGTTCGGCAAAAGAGACCGATAGAATAAGTACTGGGCTTACAAAAGAATAAGTCCCGGGGTCGAGTTGCTCGATTAAAGGTGGTGCTCCAGCATGGCTGCAGTCAAATGACTGAAACAAGTAAAAGAGTAAAGAGTTATTATTCCAGTATATTCCCTATTCTTCTCAAAAGATCTCTAATTTTCGCAAAAAAACCTCTCTCTTATAACTAGAGATGAAATTGACATTATTCTTTTAGCTAGGAGGACTATCATAGAATTTTGAGGGTAAGCTTTGGACTAGGTCTGATACCTCTGAAAATTTCGATATAGCTATGGGCTCAAGTGATTCGGCCGAAATCACTAATCTAGTTGCTGCGCGTCTTTTAAAGTGCCTCAATAGAGAAATCCCTGAATTCCAGGGAGGTTTATACAGAGATGATGCTCTATTTATCATCCCTAGCAACAACGAATCAGTCATAGAATGATTGAGATAAAGAATTAGAGATTTTTTTTAAAACTTCAACTTAGGTATTACGTATGAATATGGCACAAAGGTAGTAAATTTTTTAAATACTACTTTAGACATTAGCTCAGGATTATACCACCTCTATAGGAAACCAGGTGAAGTTACGAGATACGTGAGCAAATTATCAAATCAACCCCTAGTGTGTTAAAATCGGTAGTTAAAAGTATTTCTAGGAAAATTACAAAATTCTCAGCAAATAATTATATTTTTAATACCCATTCCCACCACTACAATTTTGCTTTGTCTAAGGCGGGATATGACCAGGAAATTACTTTTCTTAGTCCTGAAAGTTTAGCAGCTTCTAATAGTGGAAATAATGAGAGTTTGAGTAATAGAGGGACTACTAATTTACTTAGTTGTGAAAAAATACCAAATGGAAAAGTATCCTACAAACCCAACAATTTAAATATTAATAGAATAAGCAACAACAGGAAATTGGATGCTAAAACGGGAACGAAGCTTATGTTAGATAGTAAAGATAGTGATGAGAAAGTGCTGGTTACTCCTAGATATGAAAACTACTGGAAATAGGAACATACCTAATAATCAAGTCACGATTCTAGGGAACAGGTAGAACAGGTAGATCCTGCCCTTACTTACACCGTAAGTTTGAAAGTAAGGACTTCGTCTGGTTCAATATCCCTTACAACTGTGCCATACCCACAAACATATATATGTAATTTATGGCTATTTTAGAAAAACACTACCCTACTCCCTATAGATATAACAGAATCTTTTCACGTAGAATCTCGTATTCTACTCTTCCCATCATAGCTAGATTAAATAAGAATATAAAATTAGCAAGAAGTGATAATAATAATAATAATAATAATAATAATAATAATGATAATGATGATGATGATGATGATGAGGATGAGGATGATGATGATAATAATGATGATGAGGATGATAATAATACTAATAATAATAATAATAATAATAATAATACTGTCAACTATAACGTAAACCTCCAAAATGGGAATAATAATATTAATGAAGAAGTGGAAAATAGAAATGGTGGTGCTAATACTTCTAATATACACAATATAGATTGTAACTCTGGTGCCTATACTAGCATAGATATACTTTCATATAGCTCTGGTGCCTATACTTTCATAAGGAAGAAAGGCAAAGTCGACCTCGGCGGAATTTGAACTTAGAACGTAGCGGCAGACGAAATACCTATTTCGTTACTACCCACAAGGGGCTAAATACAGGGGGGACAAACAAGGACAAACAAACGGGTTAAGTCGATTACATCGGCCTCAGTGCATAACTGGTACCTATTTAATCGATCCCGAAAGAATGAAAGGCAAAGTCGACCTCGGCGGAATTTGAACTCAGAACGTAAAGACAGACGAAATACCTATTCCTTTATTTCCCACAAGGGGCTAAACATAGAGGGGACAAACAAGGACAGACATAGGTATTAAGTCGATTACATCGACCCCATTGCGTAACTGGTACTTAATTTATCGACCCCGAAAGGATGAAAGGCAAAGTCGACCTCGGCGGAATTTGAACTCAGAACATAACGACAGACGAAATACCGTTAAGCATTTCGCTCGGTGTGCTAACGTTTCTGCCAGGGAAAGCTTTCTAATGCTACAACATGTAAAAAGTGTCTGTAAAAGTGTTTTTCAGCTTGAAACAGAATTTCACACAAACACTTAGATTTTCTTAATGATTTCCTGTTCAACTAGCCACAAATACCCATGTGAATTAAGCATATGTAGCATATGTTGGTTGGCGACTGTGTGACATGGCATGACGTTGCATGATGTGATTATTATTACACTGAATCTCAATGCCATCCATCTAGAACAGTGTAATCGTGAGCACGGAGTGCTGGTTCATCGGTGCACTCTTTTGTAACAGGTTTCATAAATTAACTAACGTAGACCTAGATACACTTTGTCACATACTACGACGAAATGATCGGGGCTGAAGCGCTATTAATTATGAATCTGTTCGATAAAAGTTAATGTTGGACTAAAACAACAACAATCTATATTTCCCATACGGTAACAAACCTTTATAGCACCTATAACTGTGATCTGGCGAATAAGTGATTAAATCAACAATAAATAAACGCAATTTGAAAATGAAAATTAAGAATCGAGAAAACAAAAGTAATCGATAGACGAAGAAGATTAAAATATACGATGAAATAGAAATCTTTTTTCAAATAAGGCTTGGTGAATTTGATCTAAATGAGGCTTGGAATATTTTCCCACAAAACTATCTTCTTTCTATAACAATTAGTGGCAAACAATTGCATATATACATATGTAGGAAATACGACCGTATGTGGAGGTTGGCGACGTAGGTAAGTCACACGGTCGCATCCCTAACGAAATAAGATAAGCCATAAATACAATTTATACAATGCAGTACCAACAGAATATAGATGAATTGACGACAAGCCGTTCCACTGTTTGAGAGAGGATAAAATTTTATTTACAATGGTGTTAATGTTAGAAGGTTGTGAGTGCTAGTGCTAGCAAGTGTGTGAGTGTGTGTGCATGCAACACGTGTTTGTGTCTGTGTGTTCGTGTGTGCATGCAACACGTGTTTGTGTCTGTGTGTTCGTGTGTGTGACAGATACAATAAGGGTGAATGCGTGTGGCATAGAAGGTACAGAGCATAGAGTTAATGATGGAAATTGGTTTACTGTTCGTAAGGTACACGATGTGTAAGAGTTCAATATCAAGATGTGTCTCGATGTCTGAAGTGGACGATGGTGATGGCGACTTGAAGTTGGTACAATGATGGTGACGACGGCGGCGGAGATAGAAGGCTTTCTGTGATGAGTGTACATTAGCGTCGTCGTGGGTGATCGTCTGTCGCTGTGACTGGAACATGTTGAGTAGCTCTGTGGTCAGAGGTTTAGTTGAGTCACTTGGTGTGCTTATTTTTCTCTTGATATAGATATTCTTTCAGATATATATACTGCAACTGTTTTTCCGTGGTGAGATTTTCACACTAACAGCATGAGTTGAATCTGTAGTTATCTTGTGTACAAGTTAAATCTTCGTAGATAGAGACGATGTTGGTGATGACGTTATGTCTGTCGCTTGGTTTACTATAGCGTCTTTATATTATGTTTTGCTTGGTTGTCGTCTGCCTTTCGAACTGGAACATGGTTGAGTATGCTCTGTGTGGTCTCCGACTAAGACCTTAAAAGGTCTTAAGCCAAAAGACAGTGAATCGTGATATATCAGCCTATTTAAAGAGTTAAGATGACTCAAATGAAAAGTCCTATCCGAAAGCCGCGATTGGTCAGTTTACACACTGGCGCAAAGTAAGTAGAGAGACAGACCGCGCTTAGATGCTAACCAATCAAAATAGTGGACACAACAACGTTAAACTAGCCAAAGATGTTTGTAATCTCAAACGAGATCATTCTTAATATTTTTCTCAAACAGTGAAGATAGCAATAAAGAAAACAATATTGCTACACATACAAGCGCGCGCGCGTGTGTGTGTGTGTGTGTGTGTGTTTGTGTTCACAGGAGAAAAATAGACAGACGGGCAAGCAAGTTGGCTAATATAATGCATTTCAACGACGTGTAGCATAGAAAAGTAGAAGAGAATGGGGAGGAAGAGAAACTAGGGAATTATCTCCCTTACTCCATCGTATACATACATTTACTTGTTAATATAATAAAATTAGATGATACTTATGCATTATGCATTCTTCAAGCGCATCGACCTCGCATGTCTGTGCAATGTGTATAATAATAGTCGACTGAATTCAAAGAAAAATTCCATTTCAAGGGATAATTCATAATCTGAGCGCAGTTGAGTTGATCAGAGTTGTCTATAGTTGTTAGATAGAATTAAATCAGATGAACAACTGTATAAATCACATATAATGACAAGAATTACTTCTTTCGTTCTCAATGCAGAACATCGTAAATCGCTTTTTCCCTTCTATTTCTTCTTTTTGGATTAACTCCATTTTCTGGCTGCTGAAATCCGAAGTTATACAACGGCTGGCGATTATACTTCTCTATCTGCTTCAGCTGATAAGAAAACAACTGGTGTAATTTACACAAGTAAAAGTCTTAGTATAAAATGAGATTCACATCCCATTTATATCAAATACACTTCATTTCAACCACTTGTCGCAAGAGAGTAGAACTAGGAGTGAATAAGAGATGACAACGGATTATCTCCCTTTAAATGTGCACAGATTATTTCTCAGTATAATAAAATCAGAAGACAACTTTGATTTTACTTTCAATGATATATTCTTCCGACAAAAGCGGAGAGCTGGCAGTAATGTTAGCACGCCGGGCAAAATGCTTAGCGGTATTTCGTCTGCCGTTACGTTCTGAGTTCAAATTCCGCCGAGGTCGACTTTGCCTTTCATCCTTTTGGGATCGATAAATTAACTACCAGTGGCTCAGTGGGGTCGATATAATCGACTTAATCCGTCTGTCTGTCCTTTGTTGTCTCCTCTGTGTTTAGCCCCTTGTGGGTTGTAAAGAAATAGGTATTTCGTCTGTCTTTAAGTTCTGAGTTCAAAATCTGCCGAGGTCGACTTTGCCTTTCATCCTTTCAGGGTCAATAAATTAAGTACCAGTTGCGTACTGGGGTCGATTTAATCGACTGGCCACCTCCCTCAATATTTCAGGCCTTGTGCCTAGAGTAGAAAAGGATATATTCTTCCGACTTCTGCATTGCTCCAACACAGATCTGCACATTTACATTAATAGCCATTTCCTAAAATAGATATATACAGGACCATTTGGAAACAGCAAGCGTCGCAGATATTAAGAAAAAGGCAGAAAGCCATGTTTTCTTATAAACAGAAATTCATATAGAACAGCCACGATCTGCGAGTGAATCTAAAAATCGAGGATTGGACTTCACAGCCATTTCAGAAGGTACTCCTCGTCAGACATTACTTCACATATGCTATGCATAAGCTACAAGGCTGATGGCTCCACAATTGCAATACACATCATATATACACAAGTGCGTGCGCACATACACACACACACACGCATATATATATATATATTATATATATATATATATATATATATATATATATATATATATATATATATATGCCACTAAATGTACTTAAGAGTGTCAGGACACCTACATTGCAAGAAATAAGAGCTAAAATGTTCTAATGCTGTAGGAAAAGCACATAATTGTATACACGTATGCTCATACCTTAAGTATAAGGAATTCTTGATCGGTGTTCTGGGCGATTGCAGTTCCTATATATATATATATATAATGATAAATATCAAAGTGAGTTATATACAGTAGCGGTAACACATCGTGACGTATATTTGCCATCTCAATATGGCTACCCCTAAGGGTGGATGCTACTGTATTTTTTAGCCCCAGGAGGACACACTCCTCCAGCTGGCCATAGACACACTTTCTGTGTCCTGTCAGTATTTGCAAAGGGAAGTCATCCTTCCCGTCTTCAACTTATGATACACACGGACTCGAGTTTCGAGGTATTGACCTCTCGTCAGCGTGTGACAATCATAGTTGTCGGCGAGAATTAGATTTCCTTCACAAATACTTATACTTTTTCCAGCGTCCACTGTCGCTGATATTGAAAAAGTGAAATCAAACAATGATAAATATCAAAGTGAGTTATATACAGTAGCGGTAACACATCGTGACGTATATTTGCCATCTCAATGCCATCTCGCCGACAACTATGATTGTCACACGCTGACGAGAGGTCAATACCTCGAAACTCGAGTCCGTGTGTATCATAAGTTGAAGACGGGAAGGATGACTTCCCTTTGAAAATACTGACAGGACACAGAAAGTGTGTCTATGGCCAGCTGGAGGAGTGTGTCCTCCTGGGGCTAAAAACTACAGTAGCATCCACCCTTAGGGGTAGCCATATTGAGATGGCAAATATACGTCACGATATATATATATATATATATATATATATATATAATCGTCATCATTGTTGTCGTCGTCGTTTAACTTCCGCTCTCAAGCTGGTATGTGTTGGACGGTTCGACTAACGACTGGAGAGCCAGGAAGCTGCACCAGGCTCCAATCTGATCTGTCAAGGTTTCTACAGTTGGATGCTCTTTCTAACGCCAACCACTCCGAGAGTGTAGTGGGTGCATTTTACGTGCCATCGTCACGGGTACCAGTCTGGCGGCTCTGGCATCGGCCACGACTACCACCCCCGCTACTGACTTGGTCACCTAGGTAACGGTTGCTGTCAATTTCTATTTCTTCCTCCTGACATGTGATGGAATCTGTTTTCTGTAGATCTTCGGTGTTTATTGCCCTTGTGCATCTACCACACACAAAAATTATCTTCCCAGTTAAACTTTCTTTGATATTGATGCACCTCATACATGTCCATAGCTTATACCAGGTACATCTTATTGAGTTTGTGCCTACACCTTTTCTTCAGATCGAGCAGGGCCATCTACCTGAAGGGATTTGTGATTTGTCTGCCATCCTGCTCACTGCAGAGAAATTTGCTAGATTGACTCTAAGGCCCTTCAATTCTAGACTTGCTTCCACACCTGAAACTTCTCCAGTTCTAGTGACTCAGGTATTAGAGTAAGGTGATCGGTATAAAGGAGCTCCCAAGGGCAACCTATCTTGAATTCCTCTGGAGGACTATGATGAATAAGAGGGGGCTGAGGATTGAAGCTTGGTGAACCCTCTACTTCTACCCAGAATTATTCCCTATGCTCGTGGCCAACCCTCACCTTACTGACAGCATCCCTGTACATGGCTTGCACAGCTCTCACCAACCACTTATCTATCCCTAGTTTGCGCATTAACCACCAGATAAGGGATCGGGGGACCCTGCCAAAAGCTTTCTCCATGTCAGCGAAAGATAAGTACAGTCGTTTATCTTTGGCAAGGAATTTCTCCTGCAGCTGTCTTACCAAAAATATAGCATCAGTGGTGTTTCTCCTTAGCACAAACCCGAACTGCATCTCGTCTAAACTATTTCTCTCCCTAATTAGTTGAGCTATGACCCTCTCTGTGACTTTCATCAGCTGATCCAACAATTTGATACCTCTGTAATTATTCCTATCTAATGCGTCACTTTTGTAACAGTTGACTATGGTGCTGATACACTAGTCATTGGGTGTAATTTCTTCATGCATCACCTGGTTGACTATGTGGGTGACTAGACTATAAC
Source organism: Octopus sinensis (assembly GCF_006345805.1). Taxonomy (NCBI): domain Eukaryota; kingdom Metazoa; phylum Mollusca; class Cephalopoda; order Octopoda; family Octopodidae; genus Octopus; species Octopus sinensis. The sequence goes on from NC_042999.1 coordinate 174,314,985, forward strand.
CTACACCTCCAGATATTTTAAGCATCTCAGCAGTGATTCTTGAGGGACTGGGGGCTTTCCCTGTCTTCATACCCTTAATTGCTTTATCTACCACGATACTGTCAATTCGAATAGCTGGACCCTTTGTTGAGTCGACATTTCGCAGATTCTCTTTCTCTCATTCATTCTCTTCATTTTGCAACCTTTCATAGTAGCGTCTCTAAGTCTCTTTCTTTGCAGCATCATTAAATGTAAGTGAGCTATCATCCATGCGGACACATTTCTCTTCTATAACATCACGATTCTTTCTCACAGACTTCAAGTCTCTGGTCCTCAGCACGCAGAACATTGGCAATTTTTTCTTATCTGCTTCCCCTCTCGGTAAGTAAACCTATCTCCTAGGTTCACTTCTAGCGATCTGATACAGTTCCCTGCTACTACCACACCTCCAGTCCTTCCTTGCCTGCTTCTTTCCCCTAATTTTCCCCATTGTCCACCACCATTATATATATATAATAGTCATATATATATATATATATAATAGCCATATATATATATATATATATATACATTTGTAATTATATGCACACATATATATTAACATATATGTATGTGTGTGTGTGGTGTGTGTGTGTATCTTTTAGCTTGTGGTTGTTTCAGTCATTCGATTGTGGCCAGGTACACTATTTTTTTAAACCTAGTATTTATTTTGTCCGTTTCTTTTAACAATTTCTTTGGGACGTGTCGCATCATGCACATACTGCATATGAATATGGTTATTACGCAAGATATAGCTGTTTTGAAACAGCTGTCAAGATAAAACTTTAAATAACTTTTCTGCTCTTTCGTTATTTTTTCTTTATTCTGTAAGCTGTATTTTTTGTACTCAAACCTACATGTGTTTATCTACCTCACTACCTACATAACAGCTCCACGACGATTGTTCTTGCGATGTAGGGGCGCCGGCTCAAGATGAAGAGGTTAGTTTTTAAGTTCCCATCCACTTGAGTACTGCTATATGTTGTCTGTACTAAGCTTATTTTCCTTATTTTTATATATATATATTATATATATATATATATATATATATATATATATATATATATATTAAATTAGAGATAAAACCACTATTAGGCAAATCAAACAGTGAAAAACATATATATTATATATATATTGAACAGTCGTCAGTGGTAACGGCGAATTAGGGAATATTAAATAACATAGAAATTGAATTCTTGATTTATTGGAATTTTCTCCCCTTCCAAAGAGGGAAGACTAAATCCTTGGTGACAATTGGTACCAAATCCAAATGAGAAGGGGAGATTATCTCAAGAAACATGACAACTTTAAAACTGAAATCTCGTTTAGAGTCAGTCTGATTGTCTAATTGTCTGACATCTCGTTGAGAAAAAAGTCTGATTGTTTGAGGATAGTTATGTACGGGTGTTTCTGCATCGATGGGTGTCATCAGCAAAACAAGGCGAACGCACTAGCATATATTAATATATATATTTCTTTACTACCCACAAGGGGCTAAACACAGAGGGGACAAACAAGGACAGACAAAGGGATTAAGTCGACTACATCGACCCCAGTGCGTAGCTGGTACTTAATTTATCGACCCCGAAAGGATGAAAGGCAAAGTCGACCTCGGCGGAATTTGAACTCGGAACGTAACGACAGACGAAATACGGCTACGAATTTCGCCCGGCGTGCTAACGTTTCTACCAGCTCGCCGCCTTATATATTAATATATAGATATTAACATATATTAATATATAGATATAGATATTGTAATATATGCGCATTCACTTCATATATACGTAAGGTAAATTATTCATGCACACAGTCACATATACACGTGTATTATTAAAAACATGCACACATTTGTGTGAAGGACTGTATGAAAATACAGAACAATCACATACATACATGAACGTAGGAGTATATTTATCCAAGTGTATAAAAGAAAAATATGTGGGTGATGTGAAAAAGGGGGAAAATGTAATTGAAATAAAATATTGGAAATGTAGGAAAAAATATAAAATATATACACATATACACATGCCTATATGTACACACAAACAGACACACAGTTACACACACACATACAGACACATACACACACGTACATACACACACATATACGTATATGCCGATATATGTGTGTATTCGTGTTTGTAAATATATGTATATACATAAAGGTAGATAAATATGTGTGTGCGCTTGTGTATGTGTGTGTGTGTGTGTGCATGTGTGCGTGTGTGTGTGTTTGTGTGTGTGTGTGTGTGTGCATACACATAACAGCAAAAGTTAAAATATGTAATTTAACAGGAAATTGTCAATTGTACGTTAACAAATAAATAGGAATTGGAAAGAAATAGGAGAAAAGAAAACAATGGATATGAATTAAGAGTAGGGAAAAAGAAACAAAGAAAAGAGGGTGTGGAATAAGAAGAGATAAACGGCAAAAGGAAGAAATAAATAGGGAAAAGAAAATACGCAGAAAAAACAAGATTTAGAGCCAAGTATAAGAGGAATGTGAAAGAAATATATTGTATTGTCATATGTATACGGTTGACATAAAAGACTTGGAAATAGATTGTTTAAAATCTCTCATTTAATCCCTTTCATTGTATTATTGTTTCTGTCAAAACGTTTATATAGAAATAACGAAACCATGAGGGAAGAATGGGAAAAGATACAGAAGTGGGAGACTACAAAGTAGGTGAACTAGAGAAATGTATTAATGTCGTGGGGTAAATAAACCAATAAATAAATAGAAAGGTCGTAGTTTAAGTCTCTCTCTTATGTTGAGGTGGAAAAAATTTAAAAGAGGAGCGAGTCGAAAGAAAAGCTGATCGATAGAGTGAAAAATTTCAGAATATCTGGATTGGAAAAGCAAGAAGAATGGGGTAAATGCTATGTTGAAAAATATAACCAGTTGAAACTGAGTACACGGATTAAATAAGAAAGATTAAAGTATAGATGTATAACGTACGATTCCTCATTAATATTAATAGGAGATATATACAATTCTATTATCATTTAGACTAAAGGTGGTAAAAGTTAACGTGGACAGTAGAGATATGTATAATGAGAGGGAAATATTCAGTGTAAACAATTTAAATATGAATTAGAAGCAGCTCGCCTGATATAAATAATATCGAACACATATATACAAGGTATGTGTTTGCTAGTTTGCGGGTAAGCTGCACTTTTAGGGGTAAGAGAATATATTCTCATCAATGCACCTGGTGTTAAAACATCTGGAAATCAGTCATAGGCAAGCGAGATAACTCGCATCGGTTCCCATTCATGGGGCAATGGACATCGACGCTTCATTTTTATAATTTATCAACACCAGCTACCCTAACAAGAGGAATGAGGATTAGTATGTAATAAGGATTAGTTCAGTAAACCACTTCATTCATATATCTGAGGAGTTGATATTTTCCAGTGTTGCTGAAATAATATTGATATGATATATTATTTCATATGTTATATAACAAAATTTCAGCAATAATTCTTCTGATAAATCGTCGAGGAAACAATTGTTGTATTATGCAAGCTGGCAGAATCGTTACAGCGCCAGACAAAACGCTTAGCTGCATTTCTTCAGACTTTACATTCTGAGTTCAAATGCCACTGGGATCAACTTTACCTTTCATCCTTCCGGGGTTGATAAAATAAGCACCAGCTAAACACTGTGTTCGATGATCTTGAGCAAAAATTTCAAATAAATATTTATATAAACTTTACAGATTTTCAGATGTATCTTCAATAAAACGATCAATTTCCATTATAAAATCTATGATAACCGATACCCGTGGAGTGGCTATCTAGAAGCAAACTGGAGAGTTAATACCCAAATCGAATTGATATATGTGAAATATACGAGTATGTATATGTGTGTGTGTGTGTGTGTGTGTGTGTGTGTGAGCATAGATATAGACATATATATATATATATATATATATATATATATAACGTTCTTTTACATACCAACTCTCTCACCCATATATATATATATATGTGTGTGTGTGTGTGTGTGTGGTGTGTGTGTGTGTGTGTATGTATATATATGTATATATATATACACATATATATGTATTTATGTGTATATGTATCAATGTGTCTGTATGTGTGTGTATTTGCATACTCTACATAACATTTTGAGTACTCTTTTTCTTACATATATGTGTCTGATTATTTTAGATATTGGCTTGCAACAGTCAACCAATGAATCAGTTGAAAGATAAAGCTAAGTGAAGCTGTTAAAGCCACCAGTACTATTCTATGTCGAATAATCAACTATTGAATAAGTCATACAGAAAGATACAGTAAAATCTAGATTAGTTTTGTTTACTTCGCACTAACATTTATAAAGATTCAAGTATTTTCATCAGCTCTATAAATCGTCTACAATTTAGTTAGACAAGAATTATTGATTGTCTTATCTCCAATAAAGATTTTTGTGGTTTAGAAATAATATTTATCTCATGATGGAAATAAGAACGTTTTTCCAGACCTGATATGAACTCCCTCTGAAATAAGATTTTAATAATGCATCAGTTACATCTGGCATTCGTTATATTGGGCTGAAGGTTGTGTGTTATTCAGGGAAGGAAGTATGACACGCATGTCCTTCAGAATACCCTCCGATATTGGTGGAGTTTATAGAAGAACAAATCATGAATCATTCTACAATAAGACGGAAGGTATCGAAATATCCCCAAACGGAGAACAGATCCTCCGCTAGCAACAGAGTATATTTCACTAACGGCACTCAACGACCTGGTGGTGAAATTAAACAGGATTTGGATTGAGTCTACCTCCAACGAACAAATTCATCTGACGAGGTTCTGCACAATTTCTATCAACATAATTTCACTCACAAGGGACAACAAGCTCGCAGAATCGTGAGCAGACCGAGCAAAATACTAAGTGGCATTTCGTCCGTCTTTATGTTCTGTGTTCAAAAGCTGCCGAGGTCAACTTTGCCTTTCATCCTTTCGGGGTCGACAAATTAATTACCAGTTGAGCATTGGTGTAATCTACTTACTCCTTCCCCCGAAATTGCTGGCCGTGCACCAAAGTTTGAAACCAATATATTTCACTCACAAGGCTTGGGTCGACGCAAAATTATGGTGGAAGAACTTTACCCAAACGATCACCTAGTGGGTTATTGTAAATATAATTTCTTGACTATATGGCAATACCCGTTCTCTTAGTAGACTAACATATCCCAACTATTTGGAATTAGATCACATCCCATTTTAACCCTATGTCTTTCTTCTTTCTTATCGCCTAATAAATTTTCTTTGAGATAGTTGTTTCATTGTCTTACTTAGTAATTCAACTTTTATATGCAATTTGGATGAGAATCCTTTTGATTTTTAGATTCTATTTTCTTCTGAAACTTATTCTTATTATATGATATATCTGAAAAATAAATTTTACATATGCGTGTGCGTATGTATATATATATATATATATATATATATAATATATATATATATATATGTTTGGGATGTCCGATGTAGCCTGGCCCATGATGTTGGTCTTCTTATGGCTGATAGCTAAGCCAAAGTCGTTACATGCTTGCTCAAAACAGTTAATGAGCCTTTGGCGGGCTTCTTCTGTGTGTGTTACCAGAGCGGCATCATCAGCTATACACACGCCAAGAGCGTCGCCTAAACATCTTTCACCTGCGCTGCCTCCGAAAAATCCTCCGCATCAAATGGCAGAATCATATCCCCAACAAAGATGTCCTCAGGCAAGCAGGAATACCAAGCATGTTTGCACTCCTCACACAAAGACGTATGAGATGGCTTGGGCATGTTAGCCGTATGAAAGATGGCAGAATCCCCAAGGACATACTCTACGGAGAGCTTGCTAGGGGTACTAGGTCTGTGGGTAGACCGATCTTACGTTACAAGGATGTTTGCAGAAGGGACATGAAGGCCTGCAACATCAATATTAGCGGTTGGGAGGCAGTTGCCGGCAACCGTGGAAAATGGCGACGTACAGTAAAAGAGGGAATACAAAGGAGTGACAGAGAGAGAGAAGAGAAATGGAAAGAAAGGAAGAGACGTAAACAAGAGAGTATGGCACTACAACCAGCCAGGAACAGTCTTCGCTACATTTGCGGTACCTGCCAGAAGGAGTGTTTGTCCAGGATAGGACTACACAGCCACAGCAGGAAATGTATCAGGACATGAAATATAAAAGCCGGACTAGACTACTTCATGCGCAACTCCATTGTCTCCCGAGACAGAAAGGATGCCAACCAACCATATATATATATATATATATATATTCTCTCCACACTACACCACACGACTGTTACACATCACATCATATATGATGTGCCATACTAATACATACACCAACTAATACATACTAATACGTACTAATACATACTAATACATACTAATACATACACCAACCCTATACATACACACGTCCAGACCTCTCATACGCACTTATACTCTCTCATACACACACACACACTTATACATACTAATACGTACTAATACATACTAATACATACTAATACATACACCAACCCCATACATACGCACGTCCAGACCTCTCATACGCACTAATACTCTCTCATACACACACACACACCCTTATACATACTAATACATACTAATACATACACCAACCCTATACATACACACGTCCAGACCTCTCATACGCACTAATAGCTGGTCATTCAACCCTATTATCAACCCTATTATCTCCCCTTATTTCGCTCTCGCGTCTCATGTTTGATCTTTGACCTCTGGCCGAAATCAGATCGCCATGTTGATTCGTTAGTTACTGCACGCATTTTTTTTTCTCTCCTTCTTTCTGTGTTTTTTTTCTCTCTGTGTATCTTTCTGTTGAAGAGCGTAGGCTCGAAACGTTAAAGACTTGTTTTATTTATATTTCCTGAGCGCCATACTAATACAATTGTTTGTTTGTTTCCCACCTGCCTTCGTCTTTTGTCTATTTTCATAAAGCTTCCCGTTATATATATATATATATATATATATATATCAAAAGAAGCAACAAGGCTATCCAGAGGTAATGCAGTACGATCGTTTCAAGCAACTCCATTTAACTGAACAATGCAATCATTACATCAATTTAAGTGTCCCCACTGTGCAAACCCTATGAAACAGTTAATGCCAGGACTAACCCTACAGTCATCATTGGTGCATATGGTATTCTCAAAGAGGTACGCCTTACATAGTTATGATCTGATGGAGTTCCCTGGCTTTTCAACAATCTTAATGTTGAGTTTGGTCTCCTTCAGAGCTTTCCTAAATCTACTTGCTAGTTCTCCATGGGCTGTGGCCTCTACAAACATCACTCTTTGATATTTGTTGGTTATATACGTGTTTACCCACCCTGTTTGCTTTGTCACAAATTCTTTGTATTCTATTCCAGGGCAGGTGCCATTGATTTCATTATATATAATGTTATCTAACTTCTTTCTAGCACTCCTGCATACTCAAACCCTATCTCTCTGATCATATCCACAGAAATGCATGCAGTGCATGAAGTTCTGTACGTGTTTCTTCGATTTATAGGGTTTGCACAGTGGGGACACGTTGTTCATTATCCTAACTAAGTCTGCTATCAGTATGATAATTTTCATGTTGTGTAACAAAGCTGAGTTCTTGTGAACAACATATTTCGAAGCTGTGGGTCTCATGTAACAGGAGTGGAGGAGCTGCACTCTATTGTTCACAGTCCCTAACCAAAGTTCAGTATCAAGGACGAGGAGTCTATTGTTGGGGTGCCTAGTGGGGTACTCTACAGTTACCTTGATACTTTGGTGGATAGAGTTAGCTACTTGCTGGATATTCTCCATTATGTTTCTCTCAGTGTCTGTACTGCCGTTACTACAGCTGGGCTTAACTAGGATATTAATGTCGTCTACATAACTATTGTAAAGTAAAAGAGTTGTGGACTGTTCTGCTAAGGGTTGCTTAAGTTTCCCACCAGGCCATGAAGAGTCCGGTCACATCTCCAGCTACACCGACACCAAAGGTTGCACCTTGAACCTGCATATATAGTTTCTTGTTAAACTTTACTATGTTCTTCTTCAAGGTGGTTCTTACGCTAGCCCCTATTGCATGTGCAATCATTCCTTTCACCTGATTGTTGTTCTCAGGGTCTTGGGTGGGGACGGTCCAGCCACTCTGGCGCTCTGTGGTGCTTTTCTTCACAGCTGAGGTGATGGTGGGTGGTCTTTCCCTCTGTGACCTGGTGAGGTCGTCTAAATAGTCATTGTTGTAGCTTAGTCTAAGGCGGAGGCCCAGTTCCCTGGTGTTTACTTCACGGAATTCTACTTCACTCTCACCGATTATCTCAATGCATTTCTCCACAGCAAAATCTATGTCTGTAGATGGGTATAGTGAAATTACATCTATACGACCCACTACACAGCCTGTGAGGTCGTTAGAGTGGTTGCAATTACTGATTTTACTGAGGAAATCCTCCGTGCTCACAGTGACATCTGGGGACATTTCTATGAGAGGTCGTAATACCTGTGAGAGGAAGTAGAGCAGTCTGTAATTGCTGGAGATATTCGCTCCGCAAACTGGTCGGGTTGGTGACCACATAAAAGGGTTTATGTGGGGTTTATAATAAGGCACTAAAAGAGAATGACTCTCCCCAGACACAACAAAATATGCTTCAACACACGAACTCACATAAAGAATCTTGCAAACCAAATCCCAAAATGAAATATATATATTCTTTTATTATTTCTCTCTTTTAATTGTTTCAGTCATTTAACTGCAGCCATTCTGGAGCACCGCCTTTAGTCAAACAAATCGATCCCAGGACTTATTCTTTTTAAGCCTAGTACTTATTCTATCGGTCACTTTTGCCGAACCGCTAAGTTACGGGGACGTAAACACACCAGCATCGGTTGTCAAGCGACGGTGGGGGGGGGGCGACAAACACAGACACATAAACATATACATTCATTTATACATATATATATATATATATATATATATATATATATATATATATATATATACGACGGGCTTCTTTCAGTTTCCGTCTACCAAAGCCTTGTCAGTGGATTTGATCCCAGAAGCACATCACGTTGAATTTTGAAATTTGTGAATGTTGTGGTTTGTGTATTCACCTGATGAAAACGGCTTTTTTAATCATGTAATGTCTCCATTAGTCAATTAAAAATTCATTGGAAGCAGCTATAGTGAATTGACACATTATTCATCTGTTGTTATTCGTTTATATAATATATATACAGAGAGAGGGGGAGAGGGGGAGAGATGTATCTATATATATATATGTACATATGTGTGTGTTTGTGTGTGTGTGCACGTGTGTGTGTGTATTGTTGTTTTATGTATATATGTATGTACATATATCACGTATACATATAACACAAAATATGGCACAAAATACGTTGAAATTTTCAATTTCATAAAAGAATTTTAAAGAAACCTAGCACAGCTAGTTAAGTAATATTACAAAATAGGTAAAAAAAAAATTTACGTAAGTGCCATAACCAATTCAACAAATTCGATTGATAAATATCAAGGGAATAAACCAAACTAAGTAACTGGCCGAATAATGAGTACTACCAAGTAAAACTTATTGAGTATCTTTGGCTGAAAACCAATTATAAAGAAAGGCAAATAGTCGTGCAGCAAATACACTATAAAATAACGTTTGATTAATATTCTGGTAACAACAGCGTCTTCAAACTAACACCAATGCTGACATTTAAAAAAAAAGATAAATGTTACTTCAGAAAAAGACATATTCTTCAAAAATAGACAAAATTGTAAAAAATAGACAAAAAGTAAATTTTTTTTTTTTTTCTTTTAACATGTAAATATTTTCTCAGAAGCCACAAAAGAAAATATAGAAAAACTTCGTTGAGAAAAAAAGTGTGAAAGCAAAAAGACACAGACATCAGCTTTTGCTGTATAGATATGTTGCAATTCCACAAAAAAAAAAGGCAGAAAGTAAGAAAACTGAATACTTGATAAATACTTTAATATAGCCACATTTCTAACTATTAGCAACTGAAAGTTATCAATACAACTAAATTTTGTTATTCTATGTAACATAATTATTTAAGGAAAATAACCCTGGATATCTTTTAAAGCTCCAGACTTAACGCGATTGTAAATTTCAATACTATTTAAGAATTATAATTGCTTTTTCTCATCTACTTCCCACTTGCTTTCTCCGTTAGATTCTCTGCAGATGTTCAGTTAATTATGTGATTTTTACGTTTCATAGTTTAACTTGTTCATCAAGACTCTGCAAGTTTTCTTCTTAGCATATGTTAAGGTTAAATCCCTTAGAGAAACATTATGTAAGACATCATTCTGAAAAATCAGTTAATTTTATATAAATGTATTTGTCTTCTTGTAAAATGGTTTTTAAAATTACTTTACTAGATTACATAGAATTACTTTGAAAATTTAATATGTGCAAAGATAATGGTTAAAACAGTTTACAGAAAACGGATGACACCTGTTAAAAGTTAGCCGACGACAGAGTTAATAAGAAAGAATATAAATAACAGGCAATATAAATGGTGTTGTGAATAGATTTCAACATACATTAAATCTTACTTAAGCTGCCGAAAGTCTAACAAGACTTTCAAATAATATAACATAAAGCTAACTTCATCATCACAGATATGTAAGTACATAGACATATGCACGTTAAAATTCAAAAGAGTTTCATAAGATGAAGTATAGTTTGTTGTTGATAGTACAATTTCTTGCCATAATAGTCATTAGTTTTACATTTTTCTTTCATAATTTCCAGACAAATATTTTAAAATCATTATAAAGTATAAATAAAAGACAGACATTATTTCACTTCCATCATCACAATTTAAAATCTTTTTTCATCTATTTAGTATTATGACTCTTCTGCATTTTGATTTAATTCTCTGTCGTTTTACATGGTAAAGGCTATTATATTCTTATTTAGTTTGCTATCTAAAATGCTTCAAAGTTACGTAGTAAGATGGATTTTCTTGGTTACAATTTTACATGTGTCTGCGTGTGTGTGCGTGCGTGTGTGTGCGTGCGTGTGTGCGTGTGCGTGCGTGTGTATCAACCAGGCTATCTGATGTTCTTATACACTGCTGCTCACAACGCGCTTCCTTGCATTGTCATACCATTCACATGATACAACCCTTCTGGCAAACTGCGTTATGAAGTGTTTTGTTCAAGAACACAACACAATGCTGGTATAGGAACCAACTTATGACCTCGCGATTATGAGTGCAATACCTTAAACATTAGGCTACGCATATTCACTAATATGTATGTGTATACATATATATATACGTGTGTGTGTGTAGGTAGGTATATATATGTATGTATATAAACATATATGTGTGTGTTTGTGTGTCTATGTGTATGTGTATGATTTCTACCGTTCCAGTGATGGCTTGGATCTGTAGCCTTCGAATTAGTTTTCGAATCAGCTTTCTCCTTTCTGGTTTCAAGAAGCCTAACTTCTCAAGGTTGGTAGATAGGCAGTGTGTCACATATCCCAGTGCCCCAATAATCACAGGTATAAACCTGAACTTGTAATATGTATGTATGTAATGTATGTATGTATGTATGTATGTATGTATGTATGTATGTATGTATGTATGTAGTATGTATGTATGTATTATGTATGTATGTATATGTATGTATGTAATGTATGTATGTATGGTATGTATGTATGTATGTATGTAATGTATGTATGTATGTATTATGTATGTATGTATGTATGTATGTATGTATGGTATGTATGTATGTAATGTATGTATGTATGTATGTATGTATGTATGTGAACACGCACCACTCATATGCACAATTTTATCATTGTTGTGGTATAAATATGCCGATATGTGTATATTTGTATAAAGTTATATGTAGGTATATATATTTCTTTACTACCCACAAGGGGCTAAACACAGAGGGGACAAACAAGGACAAAAGGATTAAGTCGATTACAGCAACCCCAGTGCGTAACTGGTACTTAATTTATCGACCCCGGAAGGATGAAAGGCAAAGTCGACCTCGGCGGAATTTGAACTCGGAACGTAACGACAGACGAAATACGGCTACGCATTTCGCCCGGCGTGCTAACGTTTCTGCCAGCTCGCCGCCATGTAGGTATATATGTCTATATATGTGTGTGCGCGTATCTTTTTTGTGTGTGTATGTATATGTATATGTATATGCGTGTATGTATGTATTTGCGTATGTATGTGTGTGTATATATATATATGTATGTACATATATATATATATATAGTATGTATGTATGTATATATATATAATATATATATATATATATATATATATATATATATATATATATATATATATATATATATATATATATATAATATTAGGGAATAAATCCAAACTTACAGGGAAAAATTAGATTTAGGATTAAATCCAATTTTATAGTATAAATATATTATATTATATTATATTAAATTAGAGATAAAACCACTATTAGGCAAATCAAACAGTGAAAAACATAAGCCAATACATAAAATTAATTTAAAGATATGAAAGTTAAAAATAAAAAATTATTTAAATAATTTAAACTTATAAATTTTATATATATATACAAATATATATAAATATGTATGTATATTTTTATATTTATATATTATTTTATTTATTAATTTTTTTTAAATATCAAAAGTATTAAAAGTTTAATAAAAAATAAAGAGTAAAACACTACGATCGTTTCATGGCTGTACCAATTCGAATAACAATAATTTAAATTCAATTAATAATTCGAGTTATGGTTACAGTCAATCTTCAGGTTAACTGAAATATTTTTAAAATAATCAGAAATATTTAAACAGTATTTTTAAGATATAAATAATATAATAATTTTACTTATAATAAACTTTATTATCAAACTAGAAACTTAAAACTTAACAATTAGGATTATATCAAAATCGATTATAATGTTAAATATTAATTTTAATTTATAAGGTAGGAAACCCACCAATAATCTAATATCGGTAATAGTCTATATCTAATTACATAAATATTTTTTTTAAATATATATATGGATGTGTATTTGTGCCTGCACGTAATTTTATTGAGGTAATGACAATACAATTTTATAAAGTTACCAAGAAAATAAGTGGTTTCATTGCTGGCATGAATCTTTGTTCTCTGTAAGTTGAACAGTGGAAAAGCTATTAATAATCAAGTGCTTATGGGGTGATGTGGGTGTGAGTATGTATGGGTATACATATGTATGTATGTATGTATGTATGTATGTATGTATGTATGCTTGCTTGGTGAGGAGGGTGTTTATTGGACACCCCGCGGGATGAAAAACAAAACCCGTCAAAGGGCGGAGGAACTCTTGAGAGTCAACGGCCATCCAATAAATGTCTTAAGGTTGTATCATGCGTGGGGACATAGAAATAATCGGACTGAATACCCGATCGCGCGGTTAAACCATTGGGAGTGAAGGACTCCTAGCCTTTGTTAGGGCATCCTTCTAGGAGAAGGTAACTCAGGAAACTGGGATAACTCCGACATAAAACCTGCGGCTCAGTGGTTACCGATGATGTTGACTTGTTCTTCTTTTCGGATTATGGCTGCTGTTGCTTAGTGAGAGGGATTGACTCAATGCGCAGCCTTTCCTCACTGTAAAAAAAATCTTCTTGCACAGGCATTGCACGATAATAACATTGATTAAGCTCCGTGCAATGGCCATACTCGATAACGAGGGGGCAGCCACCATGTATGTATGTATGTATGTATGTATGTATGTATCGTCAATAGTTTATATCTCCGAAAAAGAAGCATACTCGAAAACATTCGAGCAGTAATATATATTCCTTAGGAAGTTGATTGTTATGACTGGTCAGAAAGTGACCATTGGTTTCGCACTTATAAGGGTTTAGCCGTAATGGGGACACGTCAGATTTAAATGGCTGTAGACGCATTGCCTCTCAACAGCCGGGAGGGAAGGAGACGTCATGGTCAGTTAGTTTTGTAAACAAAAAATATACATCCAGAGTGGCCGTGCAGAAAGTGTTTCAGGCGGGACGAGGTTACCCACTCTTACCCATCGATTCCAACCGTGACAATATTCAAAGATACTCTCGCAGTTCTACTCGGTGAATAGGGAATTCCAAGCTTGTAATAGGAAACATCTCAGATGAGGACATTGATTAAATACTTCTTTCCTGGAGTTTTAAAAGAACCCCGCCCCCATTCAAGCGTGCTTTTAGGATTCTTGCTTCTCGGCCACGCAAAGCTTACATCATTTGCTCCCAGTTATATAAATTCCCGATTGTTCAAGGAGCATCCATTTAACTATGCACAGTGTGCCCTTCTCTTTTAAGCGCTATATGTAGCTGCTCAAGGACGAGACGTTGCGCCTTTCCGATATTTTAAAAGAGTACTTGTGACTCTTCAGACGTTGTTCAAATATGTGTAAACACGTGTGCATGTGTGTGTGTGTGTGTGTGTGTGTGTGTGTGTGTGTGTATCTATATATGTAGTTTAAATTTACAGAAAAACAAAACACGAAGACAGGTGTATAAACAAGAAACAGGTATATTAGTTTAACGCTCGGGAAGGTGAGAAAATATTTTACGTTTCGAGCCTACGCTCTTCAACAGTAAATAACACGATGAAATAAACAGAGAGAGAATAAAAAATCTTTTGGAGCTAGCGGTCAATCATGGCAGATATATATGTATTTATTTAAATATATATGTATGTCTCTGTATATATATATATATATATATATATATATATATATATAATATATATATATATATATATATATATATTATATATATATATATAATATATATATATATATATATATATATATATATATTCTTTTATTCTTTTACATGTTTCAGTCATTTGACTATGGCCATGGTGGAGCACCGCCTAGAAGGTTTTTTAGTAGAACGAATCGACCCCAGGACTTATTCATTGCAAGCCTATTACTTATTTTATCGGTCTTTTTTGCTGGCCCGATAAGTTACGGAGACATAAACACAACACCACCGGTTGTCAAGTGATGGTGAGGGGACAAACATAGACACAAAGACACAAAGACATTAATACATATATATATAGGCGCAGGAGTGGCTGTGTGGTAAGTAGCTTGTTTACCAACCACACGGTTCCGGGTTCAGCCCACTGCGTGGCACCTTGGGCAAGTGTCTTCTACTGTAACCTCGGGCCGACCAAAGCCTTGTGAGTGGATTTGGTAGACGGAAACTGAAAGAAGCCCGTCGTATATATGTATATATGTGTGTGTGTTTGTGTGTCTGTGTTTGTCCCTCTAGCATTGCTTGACAACCGGTGCTGGTGTGTTTACGTCCCCGTTACTTAGCGGTTCGGCAAAAGAGACTGATAGAATAAGTACTAGGCTTACAAAGAATAAGTCCTGGGGTCGATTTGCTCGACTAAAAAAAGGCGGTGCTCCAGCATGGCCACAGTCAAATGACTGAAACCAGTAAAAGAGTAAAGAGTAAAGAGTATATATATATACGAGGGACGTTCAATAAGTAATGCCTCTGACCCACTTCCAGGTGTTTGATCTAGTTGAAATTTTGCATGTGCAATTACTTATATCTCTATAGATTAGGTGGCAAATTACAGCTCTGAACTAATTATAGTTTCTGATTTACAGGTGTTTGAACTGAGTCAAGTGTGAAATGGAGCCTGTTGAGTGTCGAGCAGTGATCCGGTTTTTGTATTTGAAAGGACTCACACCACGGGAGACTTTTGATGAAATGAAAGTAACTTATGGTGATGATGCCCCATCATATGACCTTGTAAAACGCTGGCATCGTGAATTCAAACATGGTCGGAACTCTGTGGAAACAGCTCCCAGATCTGGTCGACCCCCTTCTGCCATTGATGAGGCATCTGTCCGTCAAGTTGAGGCTGCCCTTTTGGAAGATCGACGCATAACTATTCGCCAAATAGCCCATGAGGTCAAGATTAGTACCGGGTCAGTGGAAACTATCATTCATGACCATTTGCATATGCAAAAGGTGTCTGCCAGATGGATTCCCAGGTTGCTCACGCCTTTCCAGAAGCAAGAACGCGTCGAGTGCTCGAGGATGAATTTGGAGACGTACCAAAGACTGATTACACAGGATGAAACCTGGGTCCATCACTATGATCCAGAGACCAAAGCCCAGTCAATGCAGTGGAAGCACCGTGACTCACCTCCTCCAAAGAAGGCAAGGGTGCAGCCCTCTGCTGGCAAGGTCAAGCTCACAGTCTTCTGGGACCAGGACGGAGTAGTGATGACAGATTTCCTGGCAAAGGGTACCACAATTACAGGAGCCTATTATGCTTCACTTTTGAGGAAATTAAGAGAAGCTATCAAAATCAAGAGGCGGGGCAAGATCAGCGAAGGCATCCTCCTCCTGCAGGACAACGCTCCGGTCCACAACTCGCGTGTCGCCAGATCAGAAGCACAGACGTGCGGCTATGAACTCCTCCCCCACCCCCCTACTCTCCTGACCTTGCACCCTCTGATTTTCACCTCTTCCCAGCCATGAAGTTGTTTTTTGAAAGGAAAGCATTTCCCAGATGATGCAGCCTTGATTTCTAAAGTCACGTCGTGGATGGAGGACCAAGCTGGGGTCTTTTACAAAAACGGTCTCCAGAGCAGGATCAAACGATGGGAGAAATGCGTAACTCTGAGTGGTTCCTATGTAGAAAAAGACTAATAACTGTGCCAAGTTCCGTTGCTCTACTGGTATGGGAAGTGGGTCAGGGGCATTACTTATTGAACGCCCCTCGTATATATATATGTCTGTGTGTGTGTATACATATATATATATTTATTTATATATATATATATATATAGGAGAGTATTGTAGTTCGCTTGAAGCATTGTGCATTGTTTGCAAAATATAATGTGTCTTGAATGGCACAACAATGCACTATAATAACTGTTATAATTTAATCATCTATAGTCTGAGATTTTTCCAAATATTTTGCAATACAAAGAAAAACTATTATAGCAGTAACTCGATCAATTCCTCGGGATATCTGAAGAAGGAATTTTGTATTCCGAAATATTATATCAGACTACGGATAATTAAATTATAACGGTTATTATAGTCCAATGTTGTTATTATAGTGCATTGTTATGCCATTCAAGACATTATGTTATATATATATATATATATATATATATATATATATATATATATATATATATATATATATAAACGACGGGCTTCTTTCAGTTTCCGTCTACCAATCCACTCACAAGGCTTTGGTCGACCCGAGGCTACAGAAGTAGACAATATCTTAAGGTGTCACGCAGTAGAACTGAACTGGAACCATGTGGTTGGAAAGCAAGTTTTTTTTACCACAGAGTTACGCCCGCGGCTATGTATATAAGAAGCAGCAAGAAGCTATAAGATTACGTAAAACCACTCAGCTCTGTGTGCACAACATCTTATAGAAGAAACATAAAGTTTATTTTTATAATTTCCTGTTCTGTGTCATTTATTTGATTCATTATACTCTGTACTCGACTAACGCGCTATCCTGAAGCATATGTCTATTGAGTTCTAACAACAGATTATTGTTATCGCTATGCCTATGCGAAATGTGTGTGTGCACGCACACGCGAACACACATACACACATATTTGAGTGAGTGGACAGACGAATGGTAGTGACACTGAGTACATTTGATAGGAGTTACACATATTTCTATTAGCATTTTAACAGTTGAAAACTTCGTGAGCGCGTAGCGCACGTCCATTCCATTAGATGTTAGAAGTGTGAAAAATTCGAGAAAAATGCAAGACGGTTTTTATGTGTTAAATCTCTATTGATCAACTCAAATCACGTAGTATAAATGTTGGGAAAGCAACAACTGCTATTTTCTTTACTGTATGAACCACGGGGTCAGATAGGCTGTTGGAAAGATACTGGCACCAATTTGGCTGTAAACTGCGATGTAATGTATTCAGTGACGCCATTTTCTTGTATTGTACAGTAAATGGTAGAGTGAGATGGTGCGACTACATAGCTCAGTCATCGTTAAGAGGCCAATCAACAAAATGGCGACAACAGTCTTAACGTGTAAGTAACCAATTTTGATGGTGTCGGGTTACAACTGAGGTTGTGTGATCAGCATGGCGTAGGGGCTATAGTCTATATGAGTGAGAAGGATTAAATATACCGCCCTTGTATATGGGACAGCTTAGTTTAGGGTGATATATCCGGATTGCCATTTACCAGTGTATTGAAGTTCATTAACAGGACGCTTATAATAGCTATATATTCTAGGAAAATGTTATATTTTTTTTAATTAGCGTCAGTAATTCTTGAGTGTGTCATTTGGAATTTTTAGGTTGCATGGAGGATTGAACCAAATTATCTTTTTCTGAATCGCTTGTGAATTCACTCCTCGTTAATGCCTTGTTATAGACAGATGCGGTCTTGTTGAAGATCTCTCTATCCGCTGATACATTAGAATTTCTTCTGCTTATGTCTGTGACTAGATTTATAATTGCAGTTGAGAGGGTTGGTACTTTCTGTCGAGTAACACTTGCTCATATTCAAGGTCGACATCCTGGACGTAACCCTATACTTGAGGACAACTAAGTACTATCTTTGTTAAGAATTTGATATATGATTGTATTATCAATGATTAGTTTTTGTATCTAATTTTGTTTTGTTGTGTGTCGTATAGTAAGTTGTGAGTGCTCCTTGTTGTAAATGTACGGTAAGCCTACGAGAGAATATTGTACTAGTATGGCGAATATAACATCAGGAGTCCTGAAGTTAACAGCTTTCAAATCCACAATCAAATCTGTAGATCACAGTTGTCAATAGTAGCTTGTTTTGGGGTCTACATGCCGATAGTATGTCATACATATGAAGATTTATCTTTCTGTAGTTTTAGTATATGATAAAATGTGATGTATTGGGTTGTCCGGAAAATTCGTGCCGATTTATAGTAGCCTACCTTTCGACTTATTTTAGAACATGGTTGAGTCCATAAAATAGGATTTGACTACACCCTCATTTTGAGCACGGTTTAAGCTATCTTTTCGTGGAAGAAGGTTTATGTTCCTATAACCTGTGTTAATTTTGTAACCCTTTAAAATGGAAGATAAGAAAGTTCATTTTCGGCACTTGATGCTTTGGGAACCAGACAAAAATTGCTATGGCTCGGCTGGGAGGTGTTACCCCACCCTCCATATTCACCAGATATTGCTCCTTCGGAATTCCACTTATTCAGGTCTCTGCAGAATAGCCTTAATCATAAAAATTTCAATTCCTTGGATGACGTAAAAAGATACCTCGATTCTGGGAAGGGGGTATTTTCAAGTTAAAGGAAAGATGGAGACGCATTGTGCAACAAAATGGTTCATATTTGGTTGATTAAAAATGTAATGGCAAATATTTATTGACCTTTTTCTTTCCTTTAAAAATCGGCACGAACTTTCTGGACAACCCAATATTTTGGTCATCTGCCGATCTTTATTCAACTATTGGATTCAAGTCACTAATGCAAGTTAACATTACATTCATTCTTTTGACAATACTGCTGCTTATGTAGCCGGCCTGTTTACTATACAACTGTTAATGTAGCTGAGGCAGCTCACTGTAGAGCTGATGTAGATTAAGCTTTCGAAATTTATTGATCTTCACCATGGTTATGACGTGTTATAACAATCACCTACCTCTTCCTAACTCGAACTATTAAACTATTTGCTCTTAACAGTTCACTGTTTTTCCTACACCAAAAATGAAAGTAGAGAAACTTATCTAATCGAAACCAAAAAATAAAAACCATATTCAGCAATCCAAATCTAAGTGTCATATTTCTTCTTTGTTCATCGCCATATCCTCTCTGTTGCGAGGTTATAAACTTGTCTCTACGACCACAATCACTTATGACAAATAATATCAGAAATTAACTCTTTAGCTTTCGGCTATAAATCATAAGCGCTACAACCTGTCTTCTTGCCGACAGTTCATTGATTATCTGACTAATGACACGACACGACTATATAATAATCTATACTCATTGGCCAAATATAAAAAGACAACGAATGGCAAATATGATTAAATACAGATAAAGAGAATTTATATTTACTACACGCATAGATATATAAACTGAAAGAGACACAGAGAGAGACAGGCCGATACACACACACACACACACACACACACACAGAAACACACAAACACAAACACACACACACACATATGTAATAAACGAGAGCCACAGAAAGAATGAGATACAAGAACATATGATCGAAGATACCAGCAATTCAAAAATACAAGGCAAGGGTAAGTATATTTGTATTTCGACTTTTGTCTTAATAGACGAAACTCGAAACACATTAGTCTTTTTGGAAGGAAATGTTGAAATATATGTATGTATATAACAATTACCAAACGGCAACTGAGAGCAGCTCCATATGAGAAGGGAAGATACTTTTAACAATCAAGAATTCTCCAAAGTTGGCATGCTATAAGGAAAAAACGGGCTAAATTGTCCGGAGAGAAGAGAACATTTGCGGACATGCGTTTCTACCTCAATAGGTGTCATCAGCATGGAATGGTTTTCCTCAGTAACCAAGAGAATCAGATATCTGCAAAAAAAAAAGAGTAGAACACAATTTTGGTCTTGGCTCGCGGCATGTATGAGAACATGGACAAATGCAAGTATATCAAATACCATACACATCCTCTGGAGGATGTGACACAATTGCCAAAACCCAACTGAGACCAAATAGTATTGACATTTGGAAACTGTGCCAACCTCTTGAGGTGAAGTTAATTTTAATAAATCATGAATTTATGTTGTATGGTATTTGATATACCTATATTTGTCCACGTTGTTTATGTACATGCCACTGGCTTCTCTGAGGTATATCTCTTAGATAATTTTCGTTCAAAATATGAGTGTGTGCGTGTGCGTTTGTGCTTGTGTGTGTGTGTGAGAGAGAGAGAGAGAGTGAGTGTGTATATGTAACAAGATGATGGTCGTGAACCCCCTCCATTTGATAGATCGGTACCTCCAATGCCTAGATTGGTCATCACCCGGGACGAAGTCGAACGCGTTATTCAAGGCCTCGATGTCAACAAGGATCACGGCCCTGACGGCATACACCCACAGGTTATCAAAGCGTTGGCTCCGGTCATCTGCGAACCTTTAACACTTCTATTCAATGTCATTGGCGACGGGTGTTATACCTGCGGACTGGAGAACAGCGATAATCTGCCCAATTTTCAAGAAATGGAGCCGCGAAGACCCGCTCAACTTCCGACCGGTTTCCCTTACTTCAATAAGCAGCAAGATGTTCGAAACCATCCTTAAGAAAAGTATGTCGCTCCACCTCCAAAACACAGCCTCTATCTCTGATTCCCAACACGGCTTCGTGCCGAAGAGATCATGCTTGACCAACTTACTGGTAATGGAAGAATTGGTGACGCGTATCCTAGATGATGATGATGCTGTTGACATCATTTTATTGGACTTTGCCAAAGCTTTTGACTCGGTAAACCACCGCCTATTACTTGTCAAGCTTCAAGCATATAGTTTCCATCCGGATATTGTACGATGGGTTGGTGCCTTCCTCTCAGATCGCTCCTTCCAAGTCCAAGTTAATGGTTCGCTGTCCGACGTCTCCAGTGCGAGCAGTGGCGTGCCTCAAGGTTCAGTGCTTGGGCCCTTATTGTTCTTAGTCTTCATAAATGACTTGTCCGACAACCTCACGCAACACACCCTTCTATTTTCCGATGATGTCAAACTGGTCGCTCCTCGCGGTGATATAGATGATCTTCGTCGATGCCTCCACCAAGTTTGGAGATGGTCTAACGAATGGGACCTGTGCCTGAACGTGTCAAAGTGCTGTCATCTACCTGTTGGCTCTTCTCCTGTAACTCAATTTGATTTCGAGCCGGGTCGTCTGCTGCTGGAGAGGACCGACCAGGTAAAGGACATGGGTATCTTGGTGGATTCTTCCTTTTCGCTTTCGGCCCAGTGCGTCCATGCTGCCAACAAAGCACGTGGAGTTCTGTTTTTGATTCGACGGTCATTCAGAATGCTCACAGCAGCCGTATTCCTACCGCTCTATGTCACGCTGTTGAGACCCATATTGGAGTACGGGATTCAAGCCTCTTCTCCTTATCTCCTCAAAGACATACATCATCTCGAAATAGTCCAGAAGCTGGCTACCCGCATGGTTCTTGGTCACAAGCATTTGTCTTATGAAGAAAGGCTGAAGACGCTCGACCTCTATTCTCTAGAAAAACGACGACACCGTGGTGATCTCATTCTTGCTCACAACATCATAAGCGGAAAGTGTAACCTCTCGAAAGAGCTGTTCTTCACTCCTGCTCCAGAGCGTTTGCAGCGGGGTCACTCCGAAAAGCTCTATCTGCGACGATATCATCTCAATCGAAGGAGAGGGGCTTTCTCCCTCCGGGTTGCGGATCCGTGGAACAAGCTGCTTGACGAGATAGTGAAGATGCCGACGACCGCTCGGTTCAAAGTCCCTCTTGACCAGAAATGGCCTGAACTCTTTGCATGAACACCCTCCTTGTACATAACTCCATGTCCTCCTACATGGCTTTGCTTTTTGCTTTTTGATCCAAAAAATTAACTTAACTTAACTTATGTGTGCGTGTGTTCGTGCCTGTAGTTACCCGAGCGCTGAATATACAGAAACAGCTTTTATTAAACTTAAAGGTATAACTTATAGCAAATTTTCATGGAGTATTTTTTGTATACAATTATACGTGCATATGTTTTACATCGTAATGTATATACATATCTGAAGTTGAATTTTTCCAAATTTTTATGTTGTGTGAAATCGTAAATTTATAACTATCAATAAAAAATGTCTATTGATAATTTTACATTTGTAACTTGAAATATTATCTTCACATGTTACTTTACACACTTTATTGCTATTCTAAAATATTATGTAATTCAAAAATAGGTGTAATTCTAATAGAACATTGTATTAGTCAGCAAGAACTCTAGGACAGACAATATTTCTTGTTATAGAATTCGGCATTCTGATGATAAAAGTTCTACTTGACCCAACACGTGAACTTGCAACATGGATCATGACAGAAACATGGACTTAGCGGTTCAACTCCATCGACCCTGATAGACTGAAGTAGTGTATCTGAGTGATGCGGGAAATGTGGTCCAACCCCTCATAACGGTGGTTTTCAAGACATAAGAATTTTGACGATTAGTTAGGGTTGGGGTTAAGGATTAGGCTTACGGTTAGGGTTATGAGGGATAAAAACTGACTGAAGAGAAGTGAAAAAGTTTTTTTGGATAGTTAGCAGCATCTTTAACGTCAACTACAGCGTGGACTGAATTTTATTATCTGAATTGTACCTGTTGAATAGTGATGCTTCATCTACGATAATAATTTCAGAAAGATCATCATGGTATCCATAATTCTTTCAGTAGCATTGCTGATGATCGTTCAATAACTTTTAGGGAGTTTTGACATCTCTACTCTTAATGTCGACAGGTAGATGATCATTATTCCCATTTGAAGTAAAATTTGGACAGAGTTGCCAAAGTTTCTCTCTTAAATACAATTCATTTCTAGGTACAACGATATGGCTTTTTTCTCTCGTCTACAATCATCCATCCGTCCATACATACACACATCCGTACATATACACATACATGCGTAAAAACAAGTTACATGATTACGAGAATACCTGTAGTACACTAAAGTGCCTGATGCAGGGATTGCTGCGGTAACAGAGAGATGAAGAAAACCTAGACAGTCCAGTAGGCAGTGGAATGACTTAAATGCAAGACCCTTCTTGAGAGTATGGCACCAGGTAAGATCGAACTCAGAGTTGCAACAACAACATGATTTGACATGGTTGGCAGGAAGGAGAGGCGGAAGATAGTGCAGGAGGAGGTGTGAGCATCGGTAGAAGAGGAGCAGGTAAGCAGCGTAATGGAAACAGGATACCTGGATTAAGCTGTGGAAAATGAAGAAACGGAAGAGAATCTAGCAGGATCTAGTAGAATCCGTAGAGGATCGAGTTCTTGATTCAAGGATCCTATGATGCCCCACCCCGGCCTATCCAACCTTTTTTTCCATAGGACATCGGGAAATCAACAGTATGCTCCTGTATTTTGAAGGAGGGACTTTTGAACACATCCCAAGCAACTTCTCTAAGGCACTCGGCAAGGAATACTGTCACTAGAGATAGATCAGGTGCCCAATGGCATCGCTGAGGCAATCAGTAGGGGGATAGGAAACAGCAGCAATGCCTACACAACCAGAAAGATCGCCTTTGTTAAGGAGAGAGAACCTTCAAAGAAAATAGCCATGAACGCCGCCAGGGAGCTGATCTAGAGAAGCAATGAAGTTGTCCATCATATATCAAGCAGATCTTATTTTAGTTTCTGATGCAACAAGACAGCTAATCTTACTTGAATTAACTGTTCTCTAAAATGAGAGAGTGAAAGAAGCACAGGAGAAGAGAGCAAAGTACCAGGAGTTGATGAAAGTCTGTTGTAGGAATTGGAAGATGGCCAGATGTTTGACACTGGAGGTAGGCTTTCAATGGTCTATAGGTCTTTTCCTGAGTGCGGCCTATGGAACCCTGAATTTTGTAGGAATGAGTAGAAGACAAATCAAAACTAATTAGCGGCTGCTAAGAAAGCATCTAGATGGATCTGGCCGAAAAGAGGTTATCGTTGGTGAAAGTAGAATGCTTTTTGTTTTGAACAACTTCGGTCGATTTATTTAGATGTTGTAACTCCAAGATAAAATACTGACGATGTGTCCGAATATTTTTTCAGTATACATGTAGAATGTAAGTATGAGTGTGTATTATTTTATTTTCATTTTGTTTGGTTTTATTGAAGAAGACTTCTTTCAAATTTCATATTCAATTAATGTAACGAACGTAGAATTTATTTGTTCTTGTTTAAGATTTCCCACAATGACAAGGGCACTTGAAAATAAAACTTAGAAAATATCTTGAAAATATATACCGACATACATCTACTTCTATATACATGTTACGCGTGTGTGCGTGTGTGCGTGTGTGTGTGTGTGCGTGTGTTTGTGTTTGTGTGTTTGTGTGTGTGTCTGTTTGTCTGTATATATATATATATATAATATATATATATATATATAGATAGATAGATCGATAGATAGATAGATAGAGAGAGAGAGAGGAGAGAGAGAGAGAGGGTGAGAAAGAGAGAAAGACAGACAGACAGGCAGACAGAGATGAAGACAGTATATATTTGCAATCACTGCACCAGACATGTAAAAGACATATCTTCGAAAAGTTACTACTTGCTTCAAATCCAGTGAAATTGGTGCATATTTAAAAAATATTAATGCTGTTTGCTCCATAAATCAGACTAAGTTTTATAATCTTTGAATATATTTCAAATGTTATAAAATTTAACAATTCTATGTAGAGAACTTCGTAAAAGAATACTTTACAAGTATAAACAAATTTAAAAGTAAAGTTATCGTCAACAACACTTGAAAGTTTGCCTTTCATTTGTCGTTTTGGTGTCGATAATTAGCAGTCCACGACCGTTGATTGATTGAATGTTGGAACATCGAAGGAGATGCCTGCATTCCAGTATCTATTTTAGATCAGCCACCATTCAGTTACCAACAAAAAAATAGCTACAGGATTCAGAAGCCCTAAAGCAAGTGCTCAGGTATTTTAGCTGATCACTTTAAATGCCAGCACACCATCTGGCAGGGGGAAATACAATGGGTGTTTATTTCTCGCGGACTCAACACTACACCAGTATATGTATACAATTAATGCGTTATAGAGAACCTACAGAACTTCTTGACATAATCAGTCTACAAAACATAGTGCTTTTGCTTATGTTTTAGTTGAAGCCTTTCTCTTCTAAGCTATATTTATGAGAGAATGTACAGTCAGTATCATAAGCTAATGAAGCAACTGTTAATTTTATATTATTTCCCTTGCTTATACTGAGGATGCTAGCCTGCTTTATGATATCTTATAACAACGAAGCAGGCCTTGTCGTTTAGAAATGAAGTATTTTAGCACAACGCTGTGCCGGTGGCTAAATGCGATCCAATACAACGAGGTCAGAGCCGACTTTAATTGTACATGTCAATGTCCCTTCCTCATATCTCATACTTGCCTTGTCCATTTTGACTTAACTGGCAATTCTTATCTACTAGCCTAGAATCTAGCCTGCTGCAGAATATGATTGTAGAATATGTTGTCGAATCTTATCGATAGTTATTATTCATTGTATAAGGTGGCGAGCAAGTAAAATCGCTAGCACACCGGACATAATACTTAATACCGTTTCGTCCGTCTTTACATTCTGGATTCAAATGCCACCGAGGTCAACTTTGCCTTTCATCCCTTTTCAGGTCGATGAAATATGTACCAGTAGAGCATTATATCTCCTCTCTCGCAAAATTCAGACCTTGTACCTATAAGTAGAAAGGACTACCCATTGGTATTTGTTTTTTCAGACAACGAGCTGGCATAATCGTTGACGCGTCAGAAAAGTGCTTAGCGACTTTCTTCCAGTTTTTTATGTTCTGAATTCAAATCCTGCCGAGGTCAACTTTGTCTTTCATCCTTTCGGGTTCGTTCGTTAAACAAAGTACCAGTCAGGTACTGAGGTCGATGTAGTCGGCTAACCCATCCTCCGAAAATTATTGATCATATGCCAAAATTCGAAATAATTATCGACTGATTTTTTAAATATATATTTTGGGATACTTCCAATCTGATGTTGCATCTCATTTCTTGTATTCCGTCAGATACAGCGACTATCGGTCTCGGCCTTTCTTTATTCATATGAAAACATCGATGATTACAATTAAATGGTGATTTCTTACAATTAGTTCAGATATATAGCAAACTAATTAGATTTTGCGAGGTTTATATCATTTTCATGCTAAATTACTAGCGTAAGTGAAGGAGTCTGTTAAAATGAGGAATAGCAACCAGGTTTCAGATCCTACTTGAAATTAGCTTACTTCAGTACTTCAGCACTCACAGAATGGGATCAAATGTTCGTTTGTTCTTAAGTACAAAATCACACATTTGTAAATAAGGCGGGCGAGATGTGTAACACTCATGCTTTTACTAAAGGCATTTATATCATATGTGAAGTTAATTTATTTATAGCCGAAAACCGAAACTAATTTGTGCCAAAAATATGTCCTTTTACAATTATATGCCACAAATTCTTTTTATTTCTTTACTAAACACGGGACACAGTAACCGTGACAGTATACTAATCACCTATCCTTTAGACTATTGATATATTATCGATTAGCCTTCTGTGACTCAACAAGAAATCGTTTGGTTCGAATATTGATTCTGTTATTTGACGCAGAGACGTCAGTGCAGTGAACTAAATTCTTTTAGTTTCATTCATTTTTATTTCTGAATTTAGACCTTGACGAACGAACTATTAGAGTCAAAATCCTTTACACAGAATTGGACATTTCATCCAGTGTTCTACTCGTTGAAACGGTAGAGTGCCGGATGACAGGCATAACGTTAACTAATCCCTTCCTCTACGTTCAGAGTTCAAATCCTGTCGAGAATAATTTTGCACTCTTTCTTGAATTGACACAAGAAGTACCAAACAAGTAGATATGATTTTTTTTCTTTCAGTCTGCCCATATTCAGGCAATTTATGGCAGCTAACGGAATTTCTTGTGAAGCCCATTTAATTTATTTATTCTTTCATAAAGAAGCTTGTTCGTTTGTAGCTTGAGTAGATGTTTACTTTGAAACTTGATCACTGATTTTGTAATATTCTCTTCGATTTTCTTTATTATTTCAGACTTATCTAGCTAGATATTAACTGCAGTTGCTCTATTGAGATGTTTGTTTTTATTCTGTTTGTTCTTAGGCGTAGGGTCGAGAGTATGATTTTTCTTTGGCTATGTAGTTCGTTGATTGTTTCTCTGAGAGTTCTGGCTTTCGTTATATTTTGATGTTTTAGTTCTTTTTCCCTGTTTCCATTTACTGTCACTTTTGTTTATTGCGAAGCGGGTTTTGCATTTTCAGCATATTTTGGTGTCCCGTATAGTGCATGTGTAGTCGTCTCTCTTGTGTTGCTTTATTTCTTTTATTGGGACTTGTTCGGTTTGTGTGTGGTGGATTCCATTGGGATACTTTTATGGCAGACCCCTGTTATGAGCAACCGAATGTTTTGCTTTCAAGTATGTATTCTGTCTATAAGTTTGTCTATTCCAATTTTGAAGGAATCATGAACCTATTATGAACTTTCATACGTTCATTTGTTTCTTGCAATACTTTTCATCAGTTCATTTAACTACATAACTCGTACGTCTATTCTATATATTTGTGTTTTAGATATTGCCTTGCTAATGTAATGTCCAGTTTATTTTTAAAGTTTGTTTTTGTTCTTAATGCTAACATTAAGAAACGGACCTTCTGTTTGGAATTATTGTTTTGAGAGAGGATAACACTTCCTAACTAAACGTTACAACGGTTGTTCCGTATTGTAAATGCAATGAGCCCACATTACGAAATTCATCGTTGTTTTCGTAGTCCATGGAAGCCTTTACGAATCACTCCTGTGCTTATCTCTGACTACTTTAGTATTAAGTAGATGAGAAACAAATCACCGACTAGATATAACGCCAGTTTATCAATAGTAAATTTTCTTGTGGATGGGACTGAAATGAGTACTGCTTCTCGAGGTGAATTATATCCCTTAGTTTTAGCTCAGTTGTTTAACCTTTTGAGAGTTATGTGTATTGGTCATAAGAAACTATGAAGAGCCAAAATAAGGATGTCCGTTGTTCTGCCGATTGTGTCATCCATAATCTTAATATATTGATCGAGTGTCATATATCTGTCAAATGCAGCAGCTGGAATTATTGCTCGTGAGAAATAAGAATATCTGTTCCATTAATATGGACGTTTTCAATGAATTATCATATTTATCAGAGGTAAAGACAACGTGGAAATAAATATTCATTAACCTCAATAACTAGTATTTTCGATGTATATCTAACGTAATGTCACTTTACTTACGCTGCAGATATGTTGAGAGAGTCACGGTTGTCCAAACATCTTAATTTTCTTCATTCTTCTATAATATAGTACCGAGCTAAAAGAACACATTTACTTTCATTTGCCCATTTAATTACCAAAACAGTTTCGCTGTTATAATCTTTGTCATTCGGTTAAGTTAGGGGTTCTCAGCAATTTTTTATCTTCAGACCCCTTTGGTTACTATTTTAGTCTGGTGGACCCGATAGCCATTCGATGTTTAAAAGCTAGTTTTATAGAAACTTCTTTCAAAATTCCTATTTTGTTTTTCACACATTAACTTGTGTAGTTTGAACTATGAAAAATGTTAGAGAAAATGTGGTAAGTAGCTTGCTTACGAACCACATGGTCCCGGGTTCAGTCCCACTGCGTGGCACCTTGGGCAAGTGTCTTCTACTATAGCCTCGGGCCGACCAATGCCTTGTGAGTGGATTTGGTAGACGGAAACTGAAAGAAGCCCGTCGTATATATGTATATATGTATGTGTGTGTCTGTATATGTTTGTGTGCCTGTGTTTGTCCCCCCAACATCGCTTGGCAACCAATGGTGGTGTGTTTACGTCCCCGTAACTTAGCGGTTCGGGAAAAGAGACCGATAGAATAAGTACTAGGCTTACAAAGAATAAGTACTAGGCTTACAAAGAATAAGTCCTGGGATCGATTTGCTCGACTAAAGGCGGCGCTCCAGCATGGCCGCAGTCAAATGACTGAAACAAGTAAAAGAGTAAAAGAGTAAAGAAATTTAGTTGTTTCTAGCAATGTATACAAATATCTAAAACAAAGTTTTTCAGAGGCGCTTAAAGTACTATTGTGGATGTCCAGTTTACTATTTTGCTTACGTGGACCCCACAAAATCTTATATGGACCCTCAGGGGCCATACGGACTCCGGTTGACAACCAGTGTGTTAAATTATTGATTTTACTGTATTTGTTACTACCAATATATAGTACTTTTTCTGCTGCTACAACTATTTCTACCACTACTACTGCTACTGCTACTACTACTACTGCCACTACAACTGCTGCTACTTCTATTATTATTGATACTATTACCACTCCCAATTCCCAATTCCAGTTTGTGTCAACCCTTTTTCCTATTGTTTCTATTTTGTGACCATGGACTTATAGATTTTCTTCTTTGAAGTCGTCAAGTCTTGATCCTGCTGTACTCTAAAACGCCAAAGCAAGCCCCCACTCAGAGAAATAAGGGAAAGTACATGGAGTTCAACATATAAATATGAAGATGAGTAAAAATATAAATATGAATGTTCACAAGAACATACCCATAGGTGAATATGCTTAAAAGAAAAGAGGAGAAAAGAAAAGAAGAAGAAAAATTGTACAGTCAGTTTGGCTTGAGGATGACGGTCGAAGGATGTACGCACAAACACAGTGCAACGTTACTTTACAATGTATCTTGGTTACTGTTAACGAGGACATGTTAGTTCGTTTTAAAAATCAAATTAACTAACCAACTATCAGCACCAGGCGATGACAACCGGAATGACTGGCCTTTATTAATGAGAAAAAATTATATTTTAAACCCTGAGACCTATATACACTGGTCAACAGCCTCGTCTCAAACCTGTGGCAATGGAAGTGTGTCAGTGAGCAGATAGTGCAACGAAAATTTTGATACTTGGTTTTTTCAGCATATTTTTAAATAGAGCAATACTAGTGAAGCAGAAAAGTGTATTACAATATGGTTATGTGCTGCCATTTTATTTTTGTAGGAGGTGCATAATACGCAGTTTCAGTCCTGAGTGATTTTAAAACTTGATAGTAACATCGCTTGAGCAACGTTAATAATATATTGTCTAATTGCACACTCTGAAGAGAATAAAGTCTAGGTGTTTTTGTTGTTGTTTTTTTGCTTTGTTTTTTAGATCATCGAGTTGTCATGTCTTTTCTTTTTCTTTGTCATTGTCCTGAAATATCTCAATTCTTACAATAATAGCAGGATGACGATTTCTGGGTCACTGGACCGAGAACTTCTGAATACCTAAGAGTACATCCTACAAGCCATATCGACTTAAATCGTCAACAATTATTCCTAAATAGTATTAAATGCCATGAGTGATTCTCTCAAGAGAAAAATATGTCTATTAAAACACTTCTTCCCACAATGAATAAGCTAAAATTCTCCCTTGTTTAGCAACTTCAGGTTTTTTCCCATTGAATTATTGTATGTAAAACAAATTGAAGTTTTAGTTCTATATTTAAGAGATGAGGAATTATGTACATTATTTACATTATTTACATTCGACGGATATTTGTCCTCATCTTGTTTGTTGTTAACACAGCGTTTCGGCTGATATACCCTCCAGCTTTCTTCAGGTGTCTTGGGTTCGAAATTTCCCCAAGACACCTGAAGAAGGCTGGTGTGTATATCAGCCAAAATGTTGTGTTAGCAACAAACAAGATGAAGACAAATATCCGTCGAATGTAAATAATGTAAATAATGTAAATTGAAGTTTCATTCGGTCACTTGTTGTGCTTATAACTTTCTGTGTTTTTGTTTTTGGTGTGTTTGATGACATTTTTATGTCATTTCTACCGATTCTAGTATTTGGATAGTTTTTCAATTGAATATTGTGGTCGACTCTTCGAAGATCATTTTAAAATTTATATATATATAATTGAATGTACACAGCATACAGTGTCTTCAAGCAATCTTCAGACTGTAGATTACTTGGAGACTTACAGCGCGCTATTAAAACTTGTCTAGACTACATTTCCAATGTATGAAACAATTAGTAGCTCGTGATTGTATACCGTGTACATTAAATAATATTTATCCTTCAGTGGATGGAGTACGCTTTTGTTAAGCTTACTTTAACGGAGGAGTAAACTCTGTGCGTGCGTGTACGTGTTTGTATAATAATCTTAATGTGGTGTAGAAGCCTTATTAAGCAATCTCAGCCACATGGAAATTTAGGTTAAACTTAATGATATTGTTACTTTCCAGAATATCAAATATTATTCATCTCAGCACCCACTTAAATAATTTAATAAAATGAAAAGCGCAATCAGATGGTAGTTTACTGCGAATGATTTATTTCTCTTTTTAAAAATTATGATGACAGATTGGTATAGGAAATATTCGGATTTGTAACTTACGTCTAGCGATTTTCTTGAGACATTAAGGAAATGGGAAACAAATTCTGTCCGATTCCTTGGAGAGAATTTATCAGCACCAACAGCTGAGTAATATTTAATTCAATTTATTGCTACTATGATATTGGGTGTCTCAAAAGTTATGTCAGGGATGGTATTTTAAGGTTATTTTCAGTGATACTGCCTAAGTGAACGTCAGTGGAATTACTGAAGACAGGTCGTTATTGTTTCTGTAGAATTTTCGTAATTTTCTTGCACCATTGAGACATCAAAGCTGTTTTCATCAATCAGGTGGCCTATGCATGAAATATGTTTATTGGCAAAGGATTATAATACTTTGGGGCTGTATTTGATTTTTTCAATGGCCTAGTCTTTTTCTGTAGCTCTTTGATTGTTGATGATAGTTTTCATGAAGTTCTGGAGATATCCTTTTTTCAATTGAGCTTTATTAATTATGTCGATTGTGGGCTCTGCTGCTGGTTGTATTTTAGTTGATTAATGTTTTTCTTTAATCTCTCAACTTTCCTAATGATTTTCCCAATAACCTCTTGATTTTCTTTGATTTTTTTTCTCAAAAACAATGAACTCTAAGGTGGTCTCTTTGCTCTTGAGGGTCTATTTCTATTTTTATAAAGATTTTTGTTGGAGCGTGGTTTGAACATATATTGATAACTATATCCTCAAATATCTGTCAGGTCGTTTTGATGTCAGAGGAAGTGTGTGTGAAGAAGCATTCAACAAGCGATAGGTCATGTTTAATTGTCCCCTTGTTCAAATCCATATTGTCAAATGTGTGTGCTGGGGTGAATGTTTTTGATTTAGTTTTGCAATGTTGAGAACTAAGATTACAGAAAACCAAGTGTCGTGATCAGGGAGAAAGGGTTTTTTCAACTGAGTTGCTATGTATAGTTCGAGAGCGGTTGGTTAAAATTAAGTCAAAAAAATTGTTATTGTGACGAGAAAAAAACGCCCATGAAATTATTCATGATGCATCTCTACTACTGCTTTATCAGGGATTGAGATGCAATTCCCAGGTTTTAAAGTATTTAAGGAAGTTTGAAGTTGTTTATCGTTAAAATGCTTCCAGATGTTTGCATAGAGGATTTGATATTTTAATTTAGATTTCAGTTTTATTTATGCTATATTCAAGTAATGGATTGTATATAGAACGCATCGCGTAAAAACACGTCACGTTAAGTGTGTCTGTAGACAAGCAGTCACAAACACACATACGCACAGACATATATATATATATGTATATTATAGAGAGAGAGAGAGAAAGAGAGACAGACAGACAGACAGACAAACATACAGACAGACAGACAGACAGATAGATAGATAGATAGATAGATAGATAGATAGATAGATAGATAGATAGATAGAGAGAGAGAGAGAGAGAGAGACAGGCAGACAGACAGACAGACAGATAGAGAGACATATCTATTATATAAAATATTTTCTGTCTGTCTCTGTGTGTGTCTTCTAGGATCTCGGACATCCTCCATCCGATTGCGCTCAAATTTGATATGTAGATACCGACGGTATCAGGACGTGTATAAGTCTTGAAAAAATTACAAAAATCGATTCCAGGTGAGAATGCGATCGATAAAGCCGTGGGAACGTGCATTTGTAAAATCGTTTTTCTTGGAATAGAAAAAAGTCTATCTTTATTTCTTCTTTTGCCGGTGTCTCAAATTTAGATTAAATCAGTGTTTCTCTATGGGACAGTCGGACAAGTTATTTTGAGAAAATTTGGTTTAAATGTTTGCCAACTCAGCACCGTCCATTGGACGGGGGGCGTTTTGCTCATATATATAAACTTACTGTTAACAAAAATCGGGATGCGTGGCGTTCAGTTACTCAATAAATGAAAAATGCGTTAAATACTAAAACATGTACAAATAGCACAGACACAGAAGGGCCCTAATTCTTCATCAGTTATCGACCGAAATTCTAAAACACTACGTCTGTCCTGTGTGTACGTTTTTTTAGTATTTAATGCATTTTTTATTTATTGAGTAACTGAACGCCACGCATCCCGACTTTTGTTAGCAATAATTTTTTATATATTTCTTGCGACTCTATCTTCTTTCTTTCTCTCTCGTCCTCATATTCCTTTTCTAGCATCCCAACTTCCTCTTTTCCTGTCTCTCGTCTTCTCACTCGTAACTGTAGACTTTCTCCCTTCCTTGTTGTCTCTGCCTCTCTCTCTCTCTCTCTCTCTCTCTCTCTCTCTTTCCCTCTCTCTTATCCTCCTTCCCTTCTATCTACTGCCCACACATGACCCGTGACTAATTTTCTCATCTCCCTGCCTTTCGCCACCGGACGTCTAGCTTGCCGGTCAATGTTTATCTCCTCTCTTGGTATTTCTCTTTCTATATCCATTCAAAATTTCTTCCAGGCGTTACCCATCATTCTCGTGTTTGGCCGAAAGACCGTATTTATTCCATCTTCGTCAATCGTTTCAAATTACCTTTGTTTACTTTCGTAAGTCCACTCTGTATTGTTTTGTTTGCTCGAGCCCTAATTCTCCGCAAGTTTTGCAGGTGCCGCCGATATGCAAAGTACTCAGTCTTATCGTTAAAGGCATGAAACGATGTATTAGTATTTCGGTCGATAACTGATAAAGAATTAGTGTCCATCTGTGTCTGTCCTGTGTGTACGTATTTAATGCATTTTGCATTTATATATATATATATATCGAACCCACAAGAGTAAACAAGAGAGACAGATACAGGCAGAAACAAGGAAAATGCCACTTGTATTTGAACACTATACAAATATTCTTTTAAAAAATTTTTCTTTTAATTTTTCTATATTTAATTGTTTAATTGTTACAGTTGAAAAAGTCTCGATGATTGAAGCCGGTACTGAAATGATTTCTATAACATTATTTTAGCATTTTCTATCTTGACTTTTTTCCATATATATATATATACAGTAAAGTAGTAAATATATATATAGTAAATATAGTAAATATATATATAGTAAATATTATATATAGTAAATTAACAGTTGGTGATTCACGCACACATGAATTTCACTTGCGTGTAAATTACACGTATGATGAATCAGACGGTTGAACATACGCGCAATTCACACGTATCTGAAACACTGACAAATAATAGAGTGAATCATCAACAGCTAACTTATAAATATAAACTCGACGCAGTATATTGACTGATCTTTTCAATATAAACAGTAGTGAGTGATCTTTTCTGTCGTTTTGTACATATAAATAAACATGTTTCAACTCTCGTTTCAACGATGGAGACCAGTCGTAACACCGAGTTCTTTTATATCGCGTATTACCATGATCACTTGATCTAAATTTCTCTCTTTCTCTCTCTTCCTCTCTCTTCTTTTTCTCTTTCTCTCTCTATCTATCTATCTATGTATCTTTCCAAATATGTGTATGTATAATTGTATGCTCGTATATGTATGTATGCAGAACAGCTTTTCATTTAAACATCTATTAACTAAAACGACAACGTTGTAATTTCATCATTTTATTAGCTTTTTCTCGTATCTATATATCAGCCCCTGAATTTATTTTTACCATCGATCTCATCTTCCGGACACAGAATGGCTTTGGCTTCT
This sequence comes from Octopus sinensis, assembly GCF_006345805.1. NCBI lineage: Eukaryota > Metazoa > Mollusca > Cephalopoda > Octopoda > Octopodidae > Octopus > Octopus sinensis. Next base: position 174,350,807 of record NC_042999.1, read on the forward strand.
GTGCTACTCTTTATATAGTAGGCGCCTTATATATACTTTCTCGCCATAACTTGACCGTTGGAGCGTTAGTGTTCCACGTCAACGGATTTGTAGTTGTGATGTGTATGTTTTACGTTAACTATAGGTTTGTGTTGCGTTGTTTCTATAGTTTTCATAATGAGTCTTCTAAAGGAAGTATTTTCTGATGGAAGTATTTTCTGATGAAGTGTTTTCCGATGGAAGAGTTTTCCTATCTAGCTTTGTTTTATGGTGTTTAGTGTAATGGGTTGCAATTGTTTCTTGTTTTATATGGATAGTAAATCGAAATTCATGGTGAGAGAATGTTGTATTTGTTTGGTCAATATAACAGTTGGAATTGTGGAGTTTGCAACTTTCACTTTTACAGACAAATTTACAAATTATATTGATCATTCTAACCTTGTTCTCAAGTTTCCATGCCTTCTGTGTGTTGTTAATAAGGAGGTCTTTAATCATATTGCAATTTTATAATATAATGTTAGTCAACTTGTGGTTTGATTTGACGCATTTTTTTCTTCCTTTGATAAGATATGTGTTAGTATGTTCGTTCAGACAGAACACTTTTTCATAAATTCACAATGCAATCAAAACAAGAAGCAATTGTAATACGTTCCACCATAAAACAAAGTAAGTTAACAAAACATAAAGAGAAAATAGTTCCATACTTTATAGAATGCTTCACATAGATAGAATACTGATTATGGAAGCAATAGTAATATCGCAACGAAAACCTACACCTGGCTTACAACATACATTGTTGCGAATGCATTGGTGTAGACCTCGTAACCCATAAATTTGCAAAGTTCTGGTGAGAAAATATATATAAATATAAGGCGTCCATTTTAAAGAGAGTAGCACAGAAGCTAAAGCCGCTCCATATCTGAAAGAGAACCTAGAAATGTTGATGGTAAAAATGAATTTAGGGACTTTATTATTCCAAACGAACGATAAGGTTCTGATATGCAGATATGAGAAAAAGTTAATAAAAAGGATAAACTTAGAACATAGTCGTGTTTTCAATGCTTACACGCACATACATACGTGTGTGCGTTAGTGTTTGTATATTTATGTGTGTGTGTATATATATGATCCTTTTTGTTATGATAAAGTATGTTGCATCAATGAAGTAATTGAAGAACGCTATTCTAAGGTTTCACCACAGAGAAAACATTTTAACTGCAGTTATAACATTTTTATACGCATTTATTTCATGTATTTCATTTTCAACTTTAGGTTGAAACTTCCTGCGTTATCTTAGTTTTGCCAAATTTTTGTCACATGTTCAAATATTTTCAACATAACGCTTCAATATTTTTGTCTTTATTTTGGTTTTACTTTTCTCATTAATCCTAGAGCACAAATATATTTAAATGTAGAATGATGTACTATTTACATAAATGCGTGTGTATATGTGTGTAAGAGTATGTGCGTGCGTGTGCATATATATATATATTATATATATTATATTATATATATATATATATATATTATTATATATATATATTATATATATATATATAATATATGTATATATATATTAATCAATTTAGGGTAGCAAAAAATTCAGTAAAAATTTATCGCTACCAGCGGCCTAGTGGAAAAAGAAAAAATAGTCAAAGACTAATATGTATAATATAACAATTTAGGAATGGCCTAACAGGCCATTCGTCCACCAAAAGAGCAGCCAGAACTCCAACCGCCAAGTAGTGTAATTCGGAAATAAGGTGAAAATTTAAAAACATTTACCCTAATTCATCTTTTATACGATGCATCGTTTCAGTGTCTTTAATGATAGACCAGCTAAATTAAATAAATTAAGCTAGTCAACCATAGGTCACACTTCATCAGTAAAAGAACCTGGGAGAGACGGATATACACGAGGCGACTGTATCAATGCCTCGGGAATATCTGTCTTAAAATTTTCAAGACCAACGCATTCGCGCCAAACTTATCGGCAGCAAATATAAACTGCCGATTCAATCTCAGAATTAGTCAGAAAATTATCATTAATCAATTTAGGGTAGCAAAAAATTCAGTAAAAATTTATCGCTACCAGCGGCCTAGTGGAAAAGAGAAAATAGTCAAAGACTAAATATGTATAAATATAACAATTTAGGAATGGCCTAAACAGGCCATTCGTCACCAGAAAGAGCAGCCAGAACTCCAACCGCCAAGTAGTGTAATTCGGAAATAAGGTGAAAATTTAAAAACATTTACCCTAATTCATCTTTTATACGATGCATCGTTTCAGTGTCTTTAATGATAGACCAGCTTAATTAAATTAAATTAAGCTAGTCTACCATAGGTCACACTTCATCAGTAAAAGAAACCTGGGAGAGACGGATATACGGATATAATTAATTTAATTAAGCTGGTCTATCATTAATGACACTGAAACGATGCATCGTATAAAAGATGAATTAGGGTAAATGTTTTAAATTTTCACCTTATTTCCGAATTACACTACTTGGCGGTTGGAGTTCTGGCTGCTCTTTCTGGTGGACGAATGGCCTGTTCAGGCCATTCCTAAATTGTTATATATATATAATATTATATATATATATATATATATATATAATATATATATATATATACATATATACATATACATATATACATATATATATATATATATATATAGTATATATATATACATATACATATA
>NC_042999.1:174358489-174380989 GCF_006345805.1 Octopus sinensis
AAGGGTCACAGTTGTTAGTGTTGCAATATATACCTGGTAACTGGTGTTACTGTTATAACTGGTGATGCCTAATCCCAGTCAGCCATGAACAAGCAAATCTACATTACGTAGTAGTCAGTCAAACGACTAGGAGCAATTAACAGAGTCAGTGTTCCTATTATACTATGCTTTCGTCTAATTGAAGACTACACTATGTATAATGGTTTATCATATGAGGGTGTACTGCTCTTACTTAAATATATTATACTCTCTACTAATCATTTTATACCAGTAATATTACGCTAATATCTCTGGTCGTTACCATTGGCTTCCTCTTGAACATGTTTTGTGAAGTCGTCCTGTAGACAGACGTGCTGTGCACAAACCCTACCTGTGATTGAGCAGGCCTTCACCTGTGACTGAGCAGGCCTTCACCTGTGACTGGGCAGGCCTTCTATGATGAAAAGCATTTCAACTATGACCGTCTTGCCTGTTATTCAGAGTTTCTAAGACAATATCTTTGGTGTCTTGCGATGAAAAGCGTATGATCTGAGGGAGATTTTACGGCAATCATCTAAAGACTCTCTAGTCATTCAAACAATATAACTGTAAATTATGACGGTAGCCTTAAAAAGGCGTATGAAATGGCCTTGGTGAAATGGCCTTGGTGGTGATGGTGGTGGTGGTGCTGCTACTGTTAGTACTACTAATGCTGATACGGATGATAGTGTTCCTTAAGACAAAGAATTTTAATCACATGCCAAAAGATGTGACGAGGATAATGGCAAAAGAAAATATTGGGGAGCACATCGACATTAATGGGAATTCATGTTTAGTATCGGGTTATAAAAATGTATTCAGTACAATAAAAAACCGCATCGGATCAGAATGGTAGAAAGAAAATATCTAATAGCACTTCCTTAATCGGTAAGGAACTCACCAACACATTAAATGCATCTGGAACACCCTGTAGGGTTGACAAGCTTTCCAATTTCTGGTTGAAATTCAAACTGTTATGCTGTTCACGTATAATGTGAACAGCATAAAACGACATTCTTTGATCCTGTTTTTCAGTTCTAAAAATAAAAAGGGAGAAGAGATAGAAGAACAATATCTCAGCTAAATTAGAAACAGTTAACTGTTTCTAATTTATGACAGGTACTTTCAGTGATCTGGTTATCACTCCGGAATGGCTATTTAAATGGAAAGTAGCATTAATTCCCATAGATAAAAATTACTGAGATCTACCCACTGAAAATATCAGATACCTGCTAGTCAAAGACCTTACATTCATACTCTACAACAGAATGGTTACACACTGTTGCGATGGAATCCGAACACCCCTGTGAAAGGATAAATGAACGGTTCCGAAATGTATAAATACGCATGCGTGCTGGGGATATCAAAAGAGTATGCGCAATGAGCATTTTGGTTGCAGGCAGGTGAGTTTGCAGTTGATTTTTTTGTGTGCCATATTAGATAGTTTATTGATGTTAATGATGAATCTGCGTTGTTGTATTTGTTAGCTGGAAAAATTGCTATTAACGGACTTTGTTGAAAAATTGTTTAACTCCCCTACGAGGGAAGGATTTGAAATTTTGAACTATTGAACTGCAGGGAAAAATACTGTTTTTTGTGAACTTTTTTATTGTTGAAGAATCATTGTGTCCATGGAGGTCAATAATAACGGTGAGAAAAAACTATGCGGAAATCACCAATGTGGTATGCATGAATGTAAACGTGCCCAGAATAGACTATCAGACATGTTTTGGCATGCTCACAGTGGATGGGGAAGATGTTCGCATCTCCCCACTGAGTGAAGTTACTAATCAAAGACGTAACAGAAAAAAGATTGCAATATTGGAGAAAGAAAAAATTGAAAAGTGCCTCGGACCACTTTGGAATGATATTACCTACGTAGCCCGAGTCAAAAGGTTTACCTCCATAGAGGTTCGCTTTAAGGACGCAGAAACGGCAAGACAACATTCAGTCACAACACTAAAAACTACAGAAGTGACATTGCTACTACCGTATCTGGAACGTAGAACGTCCCGGATCAAAATCGATGAAGTGCTGTAGCAGAGAAAATATAATCAATATCTTGCCAATTACACTTTCTACCCGTCAAAATTGGCTGGAGTAAAACGTAGAAATTTTAATTCAGGCCACACCGGTGGACCTTGAAGAAATCCCCGATCGATTGGTAATTGGGGATGAAGCTATTTCGAAAATACAGGTCGAGGGAAGGAAGCCGCGCTGCTACAAGTGAGGCAAAAAAAGCCACATAGGAGCAAAGTGCGGCGCCTCAAAAACAAAGGATGACAAGGATTACAAGGCGGCAATCTGGCAGAAACGTTAGCGCCGGGCGAAATGCTTAGCGGTATTTCGTCTGCCGTTACGTTCTGAGCTCAAATTTCGCCATGGTCGACTTTGCCTTTCATCCTTTCGGGCTCGATAAATTAAGTACCAGTTTCGCACTGGGTTGATGCAACCGACTTAATCCCTTTGTCTGTCCTTGTTTGTCCCCTCTATGTTTAGCCCTTTGTGGATAATACAGAAATAAAAAACAAAGGATGACGATGAGCCCCACCACCCCCACCACCACCCCCTCGACTACAGAAAAAACTGAAAAACCGAAGAAGCAGGAGGAAAAAAGAAACCAAAAAAGAAGCCAAAAACAAAAAAAAGAAGAAAGCAAAAAAACCCACCCCGACAGACGACATGGGGCCGCTATAACGGAGGTGGAATTTCAAGAGGTGAAAAGGAAACCAAATAAAGACAGTGTGTGTCACTAACATCCTCCTAGCCCCATACACCCAAAAAAACCTCCCACATCACCTACAAAATATCATTAACTCACCCCCTTACCCATAAAGCCGCCAAAGACACGACCACAATGGTCAAATATAACAAAAGGACATGTACCTAGATGGCATTATCACAAAACACCACCTATCCAAGGTATATGATGTAAGTGGGTATGCCAGTATAGATCGTACATTTTATAAACAACTGAAAGATAGAAAAGATGGGAATCTCCAAATTAAATGAGATACCGAAGCTCATAGATCCACAGCCCGAGACCGAAGAAGAAACAAAGAAAGGTATGGAAAGGAAACAAGTAGTGACGCTGAGGGTAATACCTTAGTAACTAACAAAAGTAAGTTTCTTTTTTCCCTTCGGATGGCCGGTCTGAATGTCGGCTGCCTCAATGTACGTGGCCTGAGCTCGAAGTGGAAGCAGTCATGTTTTTACGATGACCTCAGGTCGCATAGAATGGATGTGATGGTGGCTACAGAGACCAAGCTGGATAACTCACGAACCTTCTCGGCACTCTTGGGTGGCTATGAGAAAATAATACTTCCTAGCCAGACCGGAGGTCGTGGAGGGGTGGTAGTGTTGCTCAGTAAAAGCTTGGCTCTGCATTCTAGAACAATCTTTATTGATCCAGAAGGTGAGTTGGTCGTTCTCGACTTGACATACAGCAGTACGAACCTTAGGTTGATAGGCATCTATGTGCCTTGTGCTACTGGTAAACAAAACGGTTTCTATCGACGCCTCGAGAACTTCCTATTGATGTCAAGGACATTAGTTGTATTAGATTACTTTAACGCTATTCTGGATGCATGCCTGGATAGCGTTGGCTCGGTATATAGGAAAGGAAGCCCACACCTTAGCGGTTTGCTTACGCGTTTTCAGCTGGCAGATCGGTACAGACTGGAGCACCCGAACGTCCCAGCTGACACTGCAGGAGTTCGATGAGAAAAAAGTGAAGAACTGGTATTGCAGGAGTCTTCTAGTGACAATTCAAGCCACACCAGCAGAACTGAAGGAAATTCCAGAATTTATAATTCTGCTGGATGAGACAAAACTGAGAGTCTCGATCCAGGGCAGAATCCTAAGATATTTCGAGTGCAGACTGAAGAGGCACATAAAGAAAACGTGTTCCTAGACCCTTCGACCAGAAGTACAAGGAGAAAAAAACAGGATAAACAAATGGAACAGCAAAAGAAGCCTAATGAGAAAGCTCTAGCTGAGGAGGAAGAGAAACAGAAAGAGGCGGAGAAGACAGTGGAGAAGAAGAATTGCGCACCGGAGGAAGCTAGACCGTTCACATCTACCAAGGTAAGTGAGAAGGAATGGTCCATTGCAGGGAGGAAGAAGAAAAAAATAAGTTCTCGTTTTCTTCCTCCAACAAACACAAAAAGTCTAAAAACGAATGCACAAGAACAGATACGAACTCAGACAAAAGATATTACAAATGCATACAGCAAAAAGGGAAAAAATACCCCCAAAAAGAACACTGAATATACAACACAAGCATCACACGGCAAAGACAGAGACACAGAAATAAAATAACTGTTTAAAAACTCTTTCTAAAAATGTTCAAAGGCGTTATCTGGAGTGAGGGGTTCGAGTTAACGTCATTCCACCTTTTCATTTACCATGCCATTCTTTTCATTCGATTTATTTTTCACCACTTTTGTATTTGTCTGTCCTTGTGTGTCCCCTCTACGTTGGGCCCTGTGTGGCCAATAGAGAAATAGCATGTCGTATACGCAGTCATGTATTATACAGAGAGTTGTAGAAGCTATTAAGAAGAGATATCGTTGGATTATGTGTTAGTGATTTGAACAGTTGGTGAATGAGTATACAATAAGTCAGCAACTACATTAAAGCATCATAACACACACCAAGAGAACAACGAAATGTAGAAAGTGTCAAACTGGGAAATAATGCAAGCCAAAGAAACGGTTTCTATGCACACAAGAGGAATCTTCAAGAGATAATCATTAACCTCTCTCCTCTTTGTCTCTGAGCAATCTATTATTCCATTAATAAATCCGTTTAATTCAATTAACTATGTTTGTAAATGTAGCAGACAAAACTATAAACTATCTCCACTTTATGAAATCATTTGCAGGGGATAATATTCATTGTAAAACCGTAGAAAATTGTTGATAAATTCAGCCAAGACTTAAAAATTACTTTGGTATTAGTCAAACTTTAAACTAGATGCAAGAACCAGCCATGCAAATAGCTATGGTTCGATGAAACTAATATAATACAAAACGCAAATAAAGTAGAAAAATAGAAAGGAGCACTACAGAAGAGTGAGATTAATTAACATTAGTTAAAATAATTAAAGACTGGACTAAGTGCTAAATATAAGATAATAAGTAAAAACACAATAACTATCTCAGTTATAAATTACAAGTTGGGCATAATAAACTGCAAACTAAATGAATTGAAGAACTTGAACCAAGAACTGTTCCGAATCCACCCACCAACTCAGAGCATATGCATATATATATATATATATTCTGTTGTGTCTGGGGAGAGTCATTTCCTTTTTGTGCCCCAGACACAACAGAATATGCTTCAAAACACGAATTCACATAAAGAATCTTGCAAACCAAATCCCAAAACGAAATATATATATATATATATATATATATATATATATATATATATATATATATACAGAAGCGGCCACAATATAAGGGTCAGTATGAACAAGTGTATTTAAATAGTTATTATTGAAGATTAATATTTTACACATATTAGATATATCTAATATTTATCTTTCGTGAAAATTTCAAGTGAATGGAATGAATATTTCGTAAATTATGAGGAAATAAGCAATTTTCCAAATTGCAGCGGCCAAAAGATAAGAATCACTTAGAAAAAATGAACAACTAACCAAGGTATTTGTTGTTTAGAAGACTGTTAACAGTTACTTCTTATGATCTTACAATATTGGAACATTCAACTGTCAACATGGCGGCTTGTGAGAGACGACAGGTGTCCTGTGGTGAAAAACAAAGTATTGTGTGCCTTCACCAAGAGGGCAAGTCAAATTCTGTAATAGCAACTACTGTAGGAAGTCTAGAAATGTTGTGCAACGAATTGTAGCTCATTTTAAGTCATCAGGATCAACAGATGCTAAACCCAAAACCGGTAGACTTCGTAAAACTTCACCAAGACAGGATCGTATTACGGTTAGAATGTCACTGAAGGATAGGTTTAAGAGTACTGCTGGGGTATCCCACGAGTTTAGCTCCACTTCCGATATCAACGTATCGCGCAAAACAGTTTCTCGAAGTTACGAGGTAGTGGGTTGCTTGCTCGGGCGCCGGCAAAGAAACCTCTGATCTCCAAGAAGAATCAAAGAGCCCGTCTTCGTTTCGTTCATGAACATGTCGGTTGGGCAGAAGAACAGTGGTCGCAGGTTCATTTTAACGATGAATCGAAGATTAATGTGATTTGGTCCCGATTGCGAGTGCAAGTCCGACAAAGTGGCGAAAGGTTATCTCGTTCATGTGAAATATGGAGGAGGCAGTGTAATGGTATGGGGTGTGATCTCTGCTGCTTGTCCTGGTCCACTTATTCGCCTACAAGGAATTCGCAGATTCTTAGGCAGCATACCATTCCACATCTCCGATCCTCGTCAGCTCAACCTCCTATCTTCGTGCAGGACAACACTCCCTGTCATACTGCGAAGAGAGTTACAGATTTTTTTTTTGAGAGATGAAGGGATTGATCTCATGGAATGGCCACATCAAAGTCACGATCTCAACCCTATAGAAAACGTTTGGAAGATTATTGGAGATGGGGCGCGAAGGAGAAATCCAAAAGAACCAAGATGAACTCTGAGAATTATTGAAAAACGAATGGAACAATATTACTCCATCATTTTGGAAGAAATTAATTCACTCTTGTGCTAACAGATCTCAGGAGGTCATTGATAGTAAAGAGATCTTCACAAAATATTAATATTTCTTTTTTGTTCTTGTTCCATTTTTCATTGTTTTTCTAAGTGACCCTTAACGTTTGGCCGTTGAAATTTGGAAGGTTATTTATTTATTTCTTCATAACGTACGAAATATTTATTCCATTCACTTGAAATTTTCACAAAAGATAGATATTAGATATATCTAAGTATGTGTCTTAACGTTTTCTTTATCTTCTATAATAAATATTACGGCCGCTAATATATATATATATATATATACGGCAAAATGTCTGTGCGTGTGTCCTATATACAAATCCACAATTTTTCAGTTAGAGAGCTCGCACTTTCTATGGTCATTTAAAACCGTCCAAGGGTGGTCGTGCACATCATTACATTTCCCCAGTCACCCGCAAAGCCATTAAAAAATCAATAGAAGTGACTTTTTGTGAATTTTCTATCCAAAACCCAATCAAAATGCCCGAAACTTGATACCCCAATTGAATGCCAGCTAGCTGTATGTGATTGGTCGGAGATTTAGACAGTACTCGCGTGTATGTGTGCACGCACGCAGCTGTATATGCATGCAATAGCACTATGGCCCGGCATAGCCGGGTCATAGTGCTAGTATATATATATATGTATATATAATATTATATTATTTATATATAGATACACTTACATACATACATATATGATGGCTTCTTCCGGCAAAGACGACGTATGAGCGTTCAGCTTTTGCCGAACGACCTACACAAATGATTTGTTTATAGTAATCAAATGTTCATGCTGCAGTTTAGCTCACTCTCCATCAAATTGACGTTGTCTGAACAAGTGCAGTTTCCCACGCGTCAGGTGTCGAAGTGATCGCGGAGCAACGTAAGATTAAGTGTCTTGCTCAAGAACACAACGCACCACCCGGTCTAGGAATTGAAATCACGATCGCTAGAGTGTGAGTGCAATACTCTAACCACTAAGCCATGCGCCCTCATACACACACACGTATATATATATATATATATATATATATATATATATATGTATATATATATATATATATATGTATATATATATATATATATATGTATATATATATATATATATATATATATATATATACTAAGCAATAAAGGGTTTAGCAACGAATTGCCTTACCACATACCGAATTTAGAAATAGCAGTCAAAGAGTTATAGCTATTTCTTCTACTAAAAAGGGAGATCTCAGTAAAAACAGCAATTGGAAGGCAGACACAAACAGGTAAGAGAGAATGAATTGACGGCAATCTATCATACATTTTAAAGTTATCTACGGACGTACGTTTCGAAATCAAGTTTTGCTAAACCCCTTATTGCTTAGTATTACTTAAATTTTCCTCGAATGAGGCTTTTACATGCCGAAGACTACTTGGTGTAATTGATAATTATTCCAAATTAATTAATTTCACCCTTCATTATTACGGATAACTATATATATATTATATATATATATATATATTATATATATATATATATATCCCGGACATAACAAAGACAGTGACTGATGCAAATGGAAAACTACTACAAAATGCTGACAGTGAGATTAGAAAAAATATGTTAAAAGAAGAAAATAAAATAAAAACAAAATACAAACTGTAAATTAAATTCACTGAAGGAAAAGATTTTGATAAGTTCTAATACAAATCTTTAAAAGGAAATCAAAATGTTCCAAAATTTACTGACAACTGGGCAGAAAATAACTTCATGATCAATGCCGCGCAAGATTACTACAGAGGAAAAGTAAATCTGAGTGAACAGCAACAATGGTTCAAATGTTTCGGGTTAAAAACAGAAACAGAACGTCTGTTTTATCTGCACGAGACCAATACCTAACCAGGAACCATTGCAAAAATAAAATAGTAAAAGAAAATGCTAACATCAATGAGAAGAGTGATCATATTATTTCAAGCTGTGTATATCCACAGATATACCCGAGTCAGCAGTTATATTCATCGGACAACATACCGTTTGACTCGAATACAAATAAAAAGTGTACAAAATACGACACATAAAATTGATCTGGGACGTGCTTGTACAGACTGACAAAGATATCAGGACAAACCGTCCGGATATAATTATCAAGAAATGAAATTAAGATGGTTGTACTCTGATGATTCGATTCTTTTAATCCTAAATATTAACCTGGAGGGAGATGGGATGAAACTGCTTAAGGATTTTAAACTCAAAATAAGCAGGATGTGAGGCATAAAATCTGAAATAGTACAAAAATTAGTTGGAAAAATTAGTTCGATAAAAAAATCTATATTAACAAAGACATACAAGAAACTTCAGGGCCCGCAATGTTACATCCAGTTCAAAAGATCATCCTGCTTGGCCCGGACCACATCCTATAAGAGACACTTTCAGCTCACCAGGATAACTTAATCAGTATGCCAATTGCATATAGAACATACTCTAAACAACAATCACCCCTATAAGTTAATGCAACACATACTCTACGGAATTACCACCGAATAACGTAACACAAAATATACTTTATATAATCACCAATCTTAACATTTACGAGTATAATCGATCCACAACATTATAACACTAACAACTCAGGTAACTGATATTCTTCACAGTTGCCTTACGGCATATACTCTTCAGATTCACTGCCCAACACTAAAATAAATAACACTAATCACACAGCAACAACGGAACCCAAATAATAACCCAACAAAAACAACTCACATTGCATGAATTCTACGTAACACAAGAAACACTATAACAACATCAAAAACAACGAAACGAATTCCACTACAAAGCAAAAGTGATATATTATGCAAGCAGAATTATACTTCCTCATAAGACAATGATGCACAGATCTCAGAAACACGAAGTCGCACCTTGTAATGCAGCAGAAACTCGCATGAGACAATTCGAAAGATGATGATAACAACGACGACAACGATGACGATGGTGTTGGTAAAGATGATGATCATAATTATGCTTATGATGATGATTATGCTCATGATGATGACGATGATGCAGTCGTGGATATAAATATAAACATTTATCTAGGAATGTAACAAGACATTTTCCAATGAAAATTTCCAATTTTAGTTGCAAGTTATTAAAGTTTATTCAAAATATGTACCACAATAACATTTATGACAAACTTTCATTGCGTTTGGAAAGCTATACCGGAACTTTCGATATAAAATCTGACTAAATTACTTGGAATACGTTTAGAAATTGCGTCAATTTCAAGAAAAGAAAGCTGTCAGCAAATGTACATTACTTTCCAGAGCAATATTTACAAATTCAACCACTATTAATCATTCGAAAAGAATAGAATGAGACAAAATTCAATAAACTGGTTTCCTGAATGAATTTCTCACTGATATCGTGTAAAGTTTAACGAAAGAATTATTTTCTGTCTCCCTCACCAACGTTTCTTTTTTTTATTTTTTAAATGTGTCTTGAAAGATTTTTATCAAAATTCCTTCAAATCAACAGGGCAAGTTCTTCTATTCCGTTCAATTTCTTAAAGATAAAGGTTATTGATATTGCTGACGAATTCAATCATTCAGCGTGTAATTTTTAGCGATCTAGTCTTATTGCTTAGAGATGTAAAAATATAGAGCATATACAACTGCATCACATTGCTACATTGCTACCTGGGGATATCGTTATATCATCATTCATTTATATGTTTCTTTGTGAACATGTATTGTATTCATGTATTTATGAATGTCACAATGCAATATATGTGTGTGTGTGTGTGTGTACAAGTATAGATGTGTGTGACTATACATTATATGTGTGCGTTTGTGTAAACATGTCTATGTATGTGTGGACATAGAACGCAACCCCTATTGTCACCAGTACTACAACAATTACCAGTAACACTAACATTACTGCCAGCAATACTAATATTTCTACTACTACTACAGCTACTACTACTACCACCACCACCACAACTACTACTATTGTCATAACCACTCATGTCACTACCTGGTCGCTACAGTAACACAAATATCAATAAAAGATACAAAAATGGACTTATAAGTTGCGCCTACTCAATAATCTACAAACAGGCAAATAGTTAGAGCGATTGAGCATCAATGACTGAATCTTGAGTTCATATGAAGACGCTGATAGCACCTGCATAAATATTTCGCTTATATATATATATATATATATATTATATATATATATATATATATATATATATATATATCAGTTTCAGATATGTACAACTTTATTGTGTGCCATATAACGCTATTGTTCTTGCAGTGAGGCAAATGTGGATTGTTTAGTGGCGATGATTAATTTCTCATTGCCCTCATAGGACAAAGATTTGTGAGCAACCACATACATGGTGTGCAGAAAATATTTTTACTTTTGAGATGATAATTCATTTTTATCTATAGTTTATGAAAGGTACATAATAAAACTGTTCTATTTTTTGAGATGAGGAATTCTGTACATTATTTACATTAGACGGATATGTGCCCTCATCTTGTTTGTTGTTACCACAACGTTTCGGCTGATTTACTCTCTAGCCTTCATCAGGTGTCCTGGTAGGATTTTGAACCCAACCCTGGGTATTCCTAAGGTATTTTTTTGCAGATGTCATTATTATTATTTTTATTATCCGTCTATATATCCGTCTAATGTAAATAATGTATGTAATAAAAGAAATATGTTATTCGTTCCATCGAATTCTCTTTATGTTCACATTCATATTTTATCTTGTATTTTTCTTTGTTACAAAAATTACAATTATATTAGGTTAAAATAAAATATTGTTTAACACGTTTTATATTTGAGAAACATTCTCACACAAAAATAATATAATTCATACTTCCCTTTAAAATTCTTGATTTCTTTTAGAAATGGTTAAGCTGCAAGTAGCAAAATAAAAATAGCCAAGTTCATTAAACTGTACGAGCATTTGACAGTCAGGAATGGTGTATATACTTCGCATTTTCCAATTTTTTCAAAGCTTGTATTCTTTCTAAACCGTTGTGGGCATTGTATGCGCATAAGCATATCTAAGTGACTTTCTTGTAATCTGTTTCTAGATTTTAATTTAATTGTACTCATCAGATTGAATAATTTCCACACAATCCGCACTTTATACTTGAATTGTTGAATATCAAAGAGCTGATAGATAGCATTAAAATTATGTTTTTACACTAAATGCTTCAAGAGGTCTTTTGTGAAGGATATATAATATTTAAAGCCATTTATTGACTATAGGTACAAGGATGTTTTCCTCATCAGAATTCATGATCTCTTTGTATTTTTTATGATGTTTTGCTCTATAAAATGCTGTCGGTGCCAAAATCATTGGTGACTTCTAACATAAAAGAAGGAAAATCTTACCCTTCAAGTTCACTTGCATAAAGTCATGTCTCCAAATGTACACAAAACAAGGAAAAAAATGTCAAAAAGTCCTTTGTCAAAGTCTTCTGTGCAGAATGCAATAATATTTTGAGCTGTGTTACTTTAGAAAACAATTGTCTCCAGATACTATTTTTTTTTATATCCGATAATTCTTTTGTTTCTTTAGCAGTAAGCCTTCAGTAGTGGTTAAACTCCTTTTTGGCAACATATGCATGGTTCAGCAGACTCATCAAAAGTATCATTTATTGTGAACGTGACATTTTCTAAAGAATCCTCAAACGGCAGTATTTAATGACTGGATTATTATTTTTATTTACTTCAATTTCAAAGTAATTCAGAAAGATTCCATAATTTTGTACAAGCACATTGACAGTGATATGTCTTCATAACCACTGCACCTCATTGAGTGCACAAAATGGCAAAGTTTCATATACCATAACATTGCCTTTTCTTTCAAATTTGATATTTAAAACTTTTGGTACACATAAAACTGTATAGATTGTCTTGAGTAAAGGTTCTGTTTCTGTCACTTTTAGAAGAGTATTCCAAGGCCTTATAGAAATTTCTGCACGCTTTATAATCAATTCGTTGCAAGAATCCACTTTAAATCTTCTCCAATTGGTTATATAGCTTTCAGTGGCTATTTTCCTCAATTTGAAATAAAAGATAAGCATTTTGCTAACAGAACTATCTGTACTTTCATCAAAGATTAATGTATGTTATTTTGATTGTCGAATTTCCAACGTCATATCTGAATGGATAATGCCATTCTACAAGCTGAAATGCATAGTTTTTACTACGCCAACCTATTGGCAAGGGTACGTATTCGGCCATATGATCCTGTATATATATTGTACAGAGTTCATTGAAGCGTATATTTGTATTGCGAATAACATAATGTCTCTGAGACTTTATTTCATTTGCCTTGGAAGCCTTTATTTCTTTCACTTCTGTTCTCTCTTTATGTGAAACACCCTCAAAAAGTACTTATAATGGTTGAATAATCCTGTTTCTAAGAATTTCGATAGCAGAAATATGTTGCTTCTGAGATAAATGCCTTTTCAACTAATCCAATTTCCACCCCTCACTGTATGTTGTTTTGTCAGTAGTAAACACGTTAGAGACTTTTGCTTCACTAAAAATTTGACAGATTAACCTTGACTTCATTGTATTGGAAGATTTCTTTCAATTGAATTACTGTACGATTCCTTGATTTTAGTGTTTCTGCTTCTACTTTTGTGATAAGCCAATCATCTTAAATTGAAAGCAAGACATTTTCAGGCTGTACTTGTGTTACATTCCGGTTTTTGCTTTACCATCATAATGATTTATTATTATATCTATTTTTATTATATTATTTTTATATTGGAAAGAAAAAATATATTAATTATATTTATTATAGTTGTTAACAATTATGTTTGTTAAAAAAATTAACACAAAAATTTGACTAATGAAGTTTATAGTGATAAATTTGATTAATCTTAGCCAGTTAGAAAGTTAATTAGGAAAGTCAATATAATTCCCACCATTTTTATTCATTATCAATTATTGGCTTCTGCTATTATACATCTCACGGTCAGCTATCATGCACCATATCTTATGAAGTCGAATCGAGACTGTCGTTCTCGGTTATCCAAGTGGTCCAACAGGACATTTCAGGGAAGTGGGCAATACTTTATTATAGATAAATACTTAGCCAAAAAGCGTATTGTAAAGCCAGGCACTCTGGAAATATCTGGCAAAAGTGAGAACGACGAATAAGATTTTAAAAATTTAATTTATTCTGGGATGTTATTTGTCTGCATTTTTAGCAGGCCGAGGTACCATCCGTATGTATGTGTATGTGTGAGTGTATATATGCGCATGCATACATGCATAACTACATGCATATATACATTTGAAACACTTTTGCAATAAAGGATCAGGTAATAACTACAAAATACCTGATGTACAGCAAGGTCAAAGATTCGAGTAAATTCCAGATATGACAACTGAAGTAGGCTCTATGAAATAATACTAAGGATATCACCCACACCATAAGTGGCTGCCCGATAATAGTCTCATGGTACTACTGGTCTATGAGACAAGATTTCAGGATTTGAAAATTATATAATGCGTGGAAAGGATGATCCTGAGGAAACAAATATAAGAAGCGATGTGCAGGGCATAATCACACATAATTGGAGAGATCACTGATGATACTTGTCAAGACTTCATTAAGAAGCGACCGCAACACGCCAAGCATAATGATCTAATGCAGAGAAAACTTTTTTCACAGTAGTTGAAACCAGTTGCCCAGCAGATGTCAACATGATGTTAAAGATTAATGAAAAAGAAAACATCTATACCAGTCTGTTGAGAAATGTGCTGTTTCGCCATTCGGATTATAACTTTAGATTTATACGAATAATTATTTGAGCAGTTGGCTACGTGACTAACTGCTTGGTTAGATAATAAAATTTTGCCTGAACATACAGTTTACTATCTCTCTCTCTCTCTTTATCACCTCCCCATATCTGAGTATTCTACATTCCCCGCCCGCTCTTCTGTGTAATTTCAAATTCACAAAACCAGAAAGAACACAATCAGATGATTACAGCTTCAAGTTGTCAATGGTACTGTCAGAGCATGTAAAACATTCATGTGCACATACATATGTATATATATAAATATATATATATGTATGTGTTGTGTGTGTGTGCGCGCGCGCGTGTACGTGTGTGTGTACATACACACGAGTGGTGTGCTGAAAAGTTACTGGCTTTAAGTAAAAGAAAATACAAGAGGATCAGTTAATTATGATTTTATACAATATATTCCCCTCTCAGATTCACACACTTGCAACTGTCCTTTAGTTTTTCTAAGCCCTAAAAAAGAACTCGGAAGGTTGGGCCTCCAGCCAGACCCTTTTGCGATACCCTTAAAGCCAGAAGCTTTTCAGCACCCCCTCGGGAATATAAAAAGAACTGGCACTTCGTCAATTACGACGACGAGGGTTCCAGTTGATCCGATCAGCAGAACAGCCAACTAGTGAAATTAACGTGCAAGTGGCTGAGCACTCTACATGCACGCGTACTCTTACTCAAGAAGATTCAACGTGACACAGGAATTGACAACGCTAGCCCTTTGAAATACAAGTACTGCTCATTTTTGCCAGTTGAGTGAGCTGGAGCAACGTGAGATAAAGCATCTTGCTCAAAGACACAACGCGCTGCCGGTAATCGAATTCATGACCTTAGAATTGGGAGACGAAAACCCTAATGACTTAGACACGCGCCTTCACCGCATATATATATATATATATATATACAGTGGGGGGAAATAAATATTCGTACATGTCAAAATTCTTTATTTATTTAATTTCTAATGAACATAAATGGGATACACCAATACTATATTTGCATACAGATGCATAAACTAAGAATATGCAAAAGAAACTAATAAATTATAGTAACTAATGAATTTATATACAGTTATAAATATTTAGGGGTGAAAAAAGTATTCGTACAGAATATATTTATGATTTTCTATGCCACAAAATACTGTTAAAATATTTTTTTTACTAGAACTTTCTCGTTTGTTCCAATAATCTTATCAGTTGTCATTTTTAAGTGTCAAAACGCTAGCTTCATCATTCAGCACTGAGACAACATAAAGTGGTATCGTAATAATGGCGAAAAGTAAAGAACTCACAAATTCAGTGAAAATTTTAATTATTGAACAATGGAAAGCAGGTAAAAGTTACAGGAAAATATCAGACACCCTTTGTATTCCATTTTCTACCATATCTTCATTTATTCAAAGATATTAAAAAAAATCAGGAACTGTTGAAAACAGAATAAGATCTGGTGCACCATGCAAGATTTTCCCTGATCTTTAAGAAATATGAAGCCAAGAATCGAAAAAAAAACCCCAATGATCACCAGAAAGGAGTTGCAAGAAGATTTGTTAGCTTCAGGGACAATCAGCAATGAACTTCATAGGAATTAACTGAAGTCACGCTCTCCTAAAAAAACTCCACTGTTGACTAAAAGGCATAGAGATGCCCATTTAAAATTTGTTTATGAACATAAAGTTAAATCTGATACATTCTGGGGAAATGTTCTATAGACAAACGAGTCAAAAATGGAATTGTTTGGACAAAATTCGCGTAGCCATGTTTGGAGGAAAGATGGTACCACCTATTCGCCGAAAAACACAATTCCTACTGTAAAGTTTGGAGGTGGGGGTATTTCTCTGCAAAGGGTACTGGCAATTTACATGTGATAGATGGTAGAATGAATGCAGAGATGTACCAAAATATTTTGAACAATAATTTATGGGACTCTGTAGAAAAGCTCCAGCTGTGTGAAGGGTAGGTTTTACAACAGGATAACAATCCTAAGCACACGGCGAAGTCTATCAAAAAATGGATTGTCGATCACAATATAAAATTATTAGAATGGCCAAGCCAGTCCACTGACTTGAACTCCATTGAAAATTTGTGGCGTTATTTGAAAATTACAATTCATTCAAGAGTCCCAAAGTGCATTACAGATTTGAAGAAAATTTGTCAAGAAGAATGGGACAAAATTCCTAAAGAAACATGCAAGTTATTGATTAAGAACTACAAGAAGAGATTGGTTGAAGTGGAACTGAATAATGGTTATGCTACGAAGTATTAAATCAGAATTATCAGCTATTTATGTTCTGTACGAATGCTTTTTTCCCCTCTAAATATTTATAATTGTAAATAAATTCATTAGTTACTATAATTTATTAGTTTCTTTTGCATATTCTTAGTTTATGCATCTGTATGCAAATATAGTATTGGTATATTCCATTTATGTTCATTAGAAATTAAATAAATAATTTTGACACATTACGAATATTTATTTCCCCCCACTGTATATATATATATATATATATTATATATGCATACATATGTAGTAGTAGTAGTAGTAGTAGTAGCAGCAGCAGCGGCAGCAGCAGCAGCAGCAGCAGTAGTAGTAGTAGTAGTAGTAGTAGTAGTGAGGATGGGAAACCTAATGCAGAAGTTAGAACGTTCTGGAGTAATATTTGGGGTAAGCCAGTCAATCATAATGGAGATGCAGTATGGTTTTTAAAAAAGTGAAGGAAGCAATAGTGAGTGAGAAACAGCCAGATGTAAGATTAATTAGTGCATTAATGAGTAAAGTGTTAAGGAAAATGCAGAATTGGAAGGGCCCGGAACCAGCTTTAGTTCAAGGGTACTGGTTAAAGAAATTTAGTAATTTACATAGGAGCTGAGGGAACAACTTCAGGATCGCCTTAATTGAGGAATAATACCAGATCGGATGACTAGGGGGAGAACAATACTACTTATGAAAGATAAAAGCTAGGGTGTTACAGTTAGCAACTATAGACCAATCACTTGCTTACCATTAGTGTGGAAGCTGTTAACAGGAATGCTTTCAGAAAGCATTTACGAACACCTTGACAACCAGAATTAACTGCCAGAAGAACAGAAAGGTTGCAGGAAGAAGGCGAGAGGAACGCATGATCTATTATACATAGACAAAGCAGTTGTAAATGGAGTAAAATCTAGAAAGCAAAATCTAACAATAGCCTGGATAGATTTTAAGAAAGCCTATGACATGATCCTACACTCATGGATAAGTGAATGAGTATATTCAGTATAGCAGACAACATAAGAGAAGTAATTAGTCTTAGCATAGATAAATGGAAAGTAGACCTCTACTCAGGTGACTCAATATTAGGGAAAGTTAATATTAAGAGAAGAATTTTCCAAGGGGACTCGTTATCCCCTTTGATATTTGTCTTATGTTTGATCCTCCTCAGTTTAGTATTAAAGAATGCAAAGGCATGGTATCAGTTCAGAAATAATAAGGGAAAAATTAACCATTTGCTCTATATGGATGATCTGAAGCTTTTTAGTAAGAATGAAAAAGAGATAGGTTCCTTAATACAAACTGTAAGACTCTTAAGCAAATATATAGGCATGGAATTTGGCATAGATAAGAGTGCAATATTAGTCATGAGAAGAGGACAGGTACTCAACAGCGAAGGCATCTAATTACCAGATGGCCAGACATTAAAATCATTGAAAGGAGAGAGCTATAAGTATATAGGAGTATTAGAATCTGACAGAGTACTAACTATAGAAATGAAAACGAAAATTAAGGAGTACATCAGATGGTGAGGAAGCTAATGAAGCCAAAGCTAAATGCTCCGAATTTAGCGATGACTGTAAATACTTGGGTAGTATCATTACTTACTCAGCAGCTTTTGTAGATTGAACGAAAACTAAATTAGCAAAACTAGACAGAACTAGGAAGG
Organism: Octopus sinensis; assembly: GCF_006345805.1. NCBI lineage: Eukaryota > Metazoa > Mollusca > Cephalopoda > Octopoda > Octopodidae > Octopus > Octopus sinensis. The sequence continues at coordinate 174,376,914 of NC_042999.1, forward strand.
AATTCAATATGAATGGAGGACTCCATCCAAGGGCAGGAGTAGCAAGATCATACCTACCTAGAAAAGAAGGTGAAGAGGGTTAATATCAGTAGAAGACTGCGTGGAGCTAGCTAGAGTAGATATAGACTCCTATGTAGGTAATAGTGAAGAAAGTTTATGAAGAGCTGCTAGAGTCACAGCAAGACATAGGGAAACCAAAAACCCAAACGAAGTTAAAAGCAGAAAAAAGGACAGAACTTATCTGACTGGCAGAAGAAGGCTTTGCATGGTAGATTCTCAAAGACAGTTACAGAAAATAGTAGTAGTGAGACATGGTTATTGTTGCAGAAAGGAAGGCTGAAAGGGAGACAGGAAATTTGTTAGTAGCAGCACAAGATCGAGCGTTAAGGATTAATTGGATAAAAGCCAAGATAGACAAGAATCAAGTAGACTCCCAATGTAGGTTATGGCAAATCAAAAGAGGAAAGCGTTACTTATATAGTAAGTGAATGTAGCATGCTGGCACAGAAAGAATACAAGAAAAGACATGACAACCTAGGCAGAGTAATCCACTGGGAGATATGTAGAAAGCTAGGATTTGAATATACTGATAAATGGTATGAACATGAACCTAGAAAGTAAGAAATATAAGATGTTGTGGGACTTTAACATTCAGACTGACAGATTAATAGAAGCTAGAAGGCCTGATTTAGTAGTAGTTTATAAAGAGAATAGCAAGTGCCAGATAATTGACTTTACAGTTCCAAATGATGAAAAATATCAATATGAGAGGTATACAAAAAATAGCATAGAATCAAGACTTAGCCATTACAGAGACTATCGAAAGCGCGGGTAAAATGTATCCCAATAGTTTTAGGTGTATTGGTAACTATCCCTAAAAATATGAACAGATGAATAGAGTAAATAGGCATAAGAGCCAGTTTAGTACAGTTCCAGAAAACAGTGTTATTAGGGACAGCTAAGATACTTACGAGGATTCTTAGCATCATTGCAAAAGTCCTACTGTATTCTCCAACTGGACAGACAAACGAACATCTTAAGAAAACTTTAATATATTGCTACTGATGGTAGTAAATACATTTGACTTCTGCTAACCCAAAGGGTGCAGACTCTTTTGCCTCTATGGCTGACTTCCCCACCATCTGCCGAATCTATTTATAGACCTGCAGAATATAATCTATTCCCCAAACTGCTACCCAACTATCTCCTCAAAGAATGGTAGTGATGGTGATGGTGATACTGATAATAATAATAATAATAATAATAATAATAATAATAATAATATGCAGCAGCTCTAATACTAAATACTACTAATACTACAATAATACTACAACTACTACTATTATGATAGCACAGGAATCTGAGGCCGAACCATCATCCTTACCACTACCCCCACCCCTGCTACTGTTGCTGTTGCTGCAACTACTGCTGCTACATAAAAACAATAATATCAGTGATGATGTTGATAATAATAATAATAATAATAATAATAATAATAATAAATGCCCTGATGCAGTACCAGGCAGTGGCTCTCATGGCTTCTGATCTTAACTGATTGGAAGTGTTATCATGTACATTGTTTTGTCTTGGTATAAAAGATGGGATACAGCAAATATTCTGCTCAATACCACAGATTTGCTTGTCAGTTGTTTGACCTTAACCAGTTGAGCATGTCGCTTAGTGGCTGACGATATGTGCATCTCTGATCACGAGCAGAAGTAGTGGGGGAGCATCATAGCCATGTGTTGAGAGGGATTCTTTGGGGTTTGAATAGTTCACCTCTGGCAACATGGGTGGTTCTTTCAACATCCTTAAACAACCCTTATTCAGGGACCTTTTGAGCGGGATGGGCTACTCAACCTGAAGAAAATTCTAACTGGGCCCCACCTGCAAGGTCATGTGCTGTTTATCTTGATATGAGATCATCATGTCGCGCACATATGGTTGTGATGCATGTACCTGGTGTACCTTTATCAGACGGGTAGTCATGATGGGTATATTGGGCTTCGTATATTTTACCCCAGTGTCACTTTGATGGCATGAACTGCTCTCTCACTCAATAATAATAATAATAATGAAAGGAAACGGGTGGAGCCTCCTTCTCCTCATGAGCTGATTAATGATACATCTAATGATAGTGTCACAATACAAACACTGGTAATTGCGAAACCTGATAATAGCTACCTCATATGAGTGAATAACGGTGGTAATGAAACTGAAGCCAATGATGGTGACAGTGTTACACCCGGTAAGCTTGGAGATTCTGGTCCGGCTCCAGCCTGTCGATATCCAGGAAAGGACCACCACACACATCGTAGATGGAGCAAGCAAATTAATGCTGTGGTCATGGAATATTACTACCTGAGCAGCCCGGTAGATGAAAATGGTGCTCAAATTGGTGGTTATCGAGAGAAAAGGGATTGTTTCAACTCACGGAACAGAGACTATGCGATCAAGCTGGAGCAGTAAAAAAGAAATTGTTGGTTCACAGAAGTAGAGCTCGAAGCTATCAAAAGACGGGTCATGGAAAATAGCAGCAGAGATAACAATGAAAATACAGTTCTTACTAATAAGAGTAATCCCATAGCAAAGGAGAGGAGCAGTGGTAGTTTACTTGATGAGAGACATATAGATGATCGAAAAGAAGACAATAAAACTAATTGCTACATGACAGATGAAAAAAAGGCAATCTACGATAGAATGACGATGAGACTACAGAAGAACGATGGCGACATTATTTGCAACCTTAAAAAGGTGGATTGATGGAAATTGAACCAAGAAACGAAAAATGTCAATGAAATTCTGAAAAACATCAGAACAAACAACATCACAGAAACAAATAATTTGATCAAGGCAGCAAGTATTGTTGTAATAGAAAATGTGGGTGTCGATGTCAAGAAAAAGAAACATAATGGGAGTGGCAAAACAAAAGATCCATGGTGGAAAAGAAGAATCCAGACAGGGTTATACATGCTCTCGAAGGAAATCTCTGTGTTAGACCGAAAAGAGAAAGGGGAATACAGGGCGCTGAAAAAGGAAGTATAATATTGAAAGAAAGGACCTGAAACTAGTAATGGAGGAACTGAAGCAGCGCCTCGTTGCAAAGAAAGCAAAGATGGTAAGATACGACCAAACAATGAAAGGTTACCACCAGAATAGGTTATTCAGAGTAGATCAGAAGAGATTCTATAAAGAAATAAATGGAGAGTGTACAGATGAAAAGTTGATACCAGATAACATTGAAAGTCAAAGGTTTTAGAGTGACATCCGGAGCAAAGATAAATATCATAAGAAGGATGCTGAATAGTTGAATGGTTGCAAGAACTGAAACGAACAGTAGTGTTCCAAAACAGGCGGAACTAGTCATTTCAGTTAGGGAAGTGAAGGAACTCAGTAAAAAAATGAGCAACTGGTAGGCCCTGGGACCAGGTGGAGTTCAAGACTACTTGATCAAAAGATTTGGTGAATGTCATGCGCGAATAGCTGCGCAACTCAACACCTTGTTAAACGCCGACCAAGTAACACCAGAGTGGTTGACATTGGGTAGGACAGATCTGTGCCTGAAAAACATCGAAAAAGGCAATACGGTAGACAATTACAGGCTAATATCCTGTTTGCCACTTATGTGGAAGTTATTGACTGGAATACTCGCAGAGTCAATGTACGAAAATCTGGAAAAAATGGAGTCCTGCCACATGAGCAGAAGGGTTGCAAGCGTAAGTGCAGAGGTACCAAGGATCAGCTCCTGATAAACAAGACTACACTTAGAAACTGCAAGAAGAGAAAAAGTAATTTAGCCATATCATAGATCGACTATCGTAAGGCGTACGATATGATCCCACATTCTTGTATTATGGAATGTATGAACCTATTTGGTATTGCATCGAATGGTGAGCGATTGCTGGGAAAAAGTATGACGCATTGGAGGACGGACCTGAAAGCATACGGAAGAAGTTTAGGGACAGTAGAAATCAGGATGGGCATCTTCCAAGGCGACTGCCTGACACCACTGATCTTTCTACTGTCCATGATACGACTAACACTGATTCTCGGGAAAGCAAAAGCTGGGTATGTAT
>NC_042999.1:174385989-174403489 GCF_006345805.1 Octopus sinensis
ATTATATAATATATATATATATATATATATATATATATATATATATATATATACGCGCGCACATACATTATATAATATATAGAGAGAGATATAGCTATAGATATACATATAGCTAATGTAGTTTTAAGATTTTCGCTCCAGGAAAGAAGCAATCGATTTAAATGGTTAAAATGAGATGAAAACTATATCTGTATCGAATTTAGAAGCCTTTATATTTATTTCTGTAAACTTTTTCCCAATTGCTGCGTGTTAATAAAAGGGGAAAATACAGTTAAACATTGATTTGCCAAAGAAACATGACGTTATTCGGAGATGAAATATGTCCTGTCACTAGCTATTTTTAAAACAATAAAGATTGGTATATCAACTTGTATTTTTAACTTGCAATTGCCAACTTTGACATATCAATACAAATACGAAAAAATAATCCCTTTTCTAAAGAAAGTTTTACTCACTACAAAGATTTCATTTCATTATATATGTATTCAAAGAGGAAAATGAATGTGTACATATATGTATATATATAATACTTTATTTTATATGTATTCACATACACGCACACACTCACACACACACACACACACACACATACATACATACATATATATATATATATATATATATATATATATATATATATATACAGATACCTACACGCACATGTTATGCATACATATTCATTATGTGTGTATGTATATATATATACCTATATATTATATATATATATATATATATATATATATATATATATATAGATATATGTGGTAAAGCATGATATACTGATTTGGCAACTTATATATATATGTGTGAGTGTGTGCATACATATATACATACATACACACATACGAATGAGCATGCGTGTAAGTCTTCATATTTATATTAATATATATAAATATATATCACATATCATATATAATATATATACATGTTTCAATTTAAGTATATGTGTACATGCGCGTGTATATATTCGTACATACTTACATGTGCATGCACACGTGTAAATTTATGTGTGTACGTTGCTATTTAATTTAATTTTCTTTGTAAAATGCAATGAATTAATAAAAACAAAAATTCTTTCGTAATCAATACCGAGGTAATAATTTCAAAATTGGAATTACTATTTCTTGCTTGAAAAATCTAATTTTCGTCAGTTGATTGTCTGAAAATTGTCAGAGAATATTGAGAAAAGCATCACATTATTGGTAAGTTCAGCAACATATAGTATACGTTATATTCTTTAAGCTAAAATAATCGAAAAGAGAAGAATCTAGTAAAATTAATAAAATACCAAATAAGGTGTTGCATTATAACTTAGCGGTATAATGTTCGAAGAATAACAGTTTTTCGAATGTCAATTTTTTTCCATATATTACCCACTATCTTTCTTGCTAATAGATTTCCAACTTGATTTTTAGATTCAAAACTGGTTGAGGTGATTTACTTCTTTCATTTGCAATATCTTCTCCATATCTTGACATAAAACAGCGAAGTTTGCAAGTTTGAATAAATTCATTCTTTAAAATATCCTGTTTTGTCCCATAAATTTGCAACGTATTTTGACCAAATAAGATCAACAATACAGTTTTATCTAAAATTGTTGCTACAGAAAATTAACTAAATATTTCTTTTAATGTTTAATTAGATATGAAAGAGCAACTTTCATGGCGACAATTTTGCATAAACCTTCAAGACTGACTGGAAGAGTTGGTGTGGGAAACAAATTGGTAATTTGATCAGAATGCTAACAACAGAGAGGACTCCACCAAAAGTACGCAAGTGGCTACTGTTTCTGTTAAAATGACTGACGATTTAACACAGCCACGATCTACAACACTCCCAAAACAGGTACATTTCATCAGGCAAGTTTCAATACAGTTTCTGTTTACCAAATTTGATTTACAAGACTTGAGTCAACCTGAAAATATAGTAGAAAATACATTTGTCTAAGACGCTGCGCAGTGAGATCGGACTAGGAAGCGTATGATAGGGAAATGATCTTTTTACAACACAGTCACCCAGAAACAATCTACAATGATTAATGGAGTTGGTCTGACATTGCTAAACGATACAAAAAAATCACGTAAAATATAACGTCCAAAGAAGGAAGTCCGCGAGAAAATTACGCACTGTCATTGATGTTGCTATTATCGCCTCGGTCATTCCTAATAAAGCACTTTAAAGCCGGCTTTTCAAAGTGTGTCGAGGAGTATATTATCCATTTCACTTTACATTTTATCAAGAGGGTAGTATGTAAACTAAATTTGGGGGGTCATTATTTCTCTACGTGAATAGCGATTATTTCTAGATGCTTAAAGAGATCGAATCTAAAACATTGTTACTGCTAATGATTATTAGATTTCAGACATTGTAAACCTGTAAGGACGTTATTACAAATGAAAATATTATCCACCAGAGCCATTTTGTAGCTAATTTTGCACAATCATTTTTATTTGGCTTGCCAAAGATGTATTAATGCACATCATTGTCAAATAAGTATATGTTCGGACAGCTAGTCGAATTGATAAAATGTTGGACTAACAACCGAAATATGATACAGTTAAAGCAATTAAATTGTCCAGGTGGCTTATCTATAAATAGGTACCAAGAGTTATTATAGGGGACTCCTATAGGCAGTCGTAACAACACGGAAAAATTAGTAAACATTTCGTTTTTGCATGACTAAATTATTGCCTCCTCTGATATAGGCTATAGAGTGAACATCCTGTCTCATTCATTATGTACTACATAAATGCAAACTTTCCACACAATTAATTATGGGTTCCAACACTAATAAAGTAATACGTTCCAATGACTTTTTCTTTTGCATAAATTATTAGAAAGGGATATACAAAAATAGATCAGTTGCGGTCAATTGAAAGTTCGACATTTTTTTTTCTAGTTTCAGCTCAGAGCTGTGGTCATGCTGATGCACCGCCGTTTTGCTACACTGTTATTACTAAGAGCCTCCTTTAATATGTGACACTTGGTAAAGCATGGAGTTTGATACAGCTACCCTCATTTGTACCTCTTGCCGTGAGGTAGGTTCATCTGGGACTCTCAACAAGAAGAGGTCCAGCTTCGATTTATAAACACCTACATCTACTTTCTGCAAGTTCCTCAGACTCTTTGGGAGAATATTAAAAAGCTGTGGGCCCTTGAAACCCAGGCTGTTGAAGTAACTGGTCCTGAAGCGTGATAGCATTGCTGGGACCTTTGGCACTATGCAGTGTCGTCCCGTTCTGGCATTGGTGTAGCTTTCAATGCCAAAATTTAGTAATCTTTTACCAACACTGACACATGTCCATGACGAATGCTCTTGTTAATTGACAAAAAACACACTCCACGTACTTTGTAAACAAGTATCGAAGGTAAAACCTGGAGCATTGCATAATTTATGAATGCTTTTGTTGGCTTCAAATCTTGATTGTCTACTCTTCGATATATTACTACAAATTCCCAAGCTTAATCCTCAACAGAATATTTTTCCTTGCAACTCATATTTTTCTCTCTCATTTTAAAGTGTTACATTCTCTGCATTAAACTAAGTATTCATGTACATTTATTTTTTATAAAAATCCAAACTATGCTCGTTCTTATGGGTTTATATCAGTTTTAACAGTCAAACTTGGTCCGAGATGAAAATATCGTTGATCATAGATACGCACTGTGGCAAGAGTGCTGGGCTTTGTGTTGTTGCTGTTTGTACTCTCAATTAAAATTATGTATTTTTTCTAAAATACAAAAATTGTGATATGAGCTGATGACCGAATGCTATTAGTTCGTCACCTTATTACCTTGCTTGTTTTACATCTGCAATCACAGGACGAAACCCAAATCTTTCAAGAAAGGACTTTTCCACTTAATACTAAACAAATAATATATTTCTCAAACTACAAACTTATTTATAGGGCAATAGCGCAATTCGAGACCGCGATATTGTTCCGAATTCCGGTCGGAGCCATTTCACTTTTAACTTTATCCTTCTCTTGCCTCTAAGGAAAGATGCTAACATCACAATTGGTAATTCACCCTCAAATGTGTGTGTGTGTATGTGTGTGTGTGTGTGTGTGTGTGTGTGCGCGCCTGTGTGTGTGTGCGCCTGTGTGTGTGCGCGTGTGTGTGTGTGTGTACATGGATGGAAGGCGCAGCAGTTAAAACAATCTTTTGCACTTCTTGCTGGGATGGTAAACCAGAGATCATTCTCAAATAATTTTCACTTCCTTTTTTAACCATTCCAAGTGCTCCTACAATCATTGGTATTGCAACCGTCTTGAGATGCCACATTATTTTCGATTTCAATGAACAAATCTTTACATTTTCTGAATTTGTCAAATTCTTTTGAAGACTTATTATGATCACAAGGAGTATTCATGTCTATCAGTAAATAGACTTTATAATTAGAATTTTCTGTAGGTCGTGCAGCTCATCCCGGTAAAAAGGTCCCTGAATAAGGGTTGTTTAAGGATGATGAACGAAACAGTCATATTTATTATTATTTATTTATTATTATTATTATTCAGTAGTTTTATTTTTATAGCGTGCTTTCACTTCACTACCGAGCGCAGCTTTGTGTGCCTTAGGTATGTGCTGTGATTTGTTGTGATGCTCTGATGGTTATTGTATGGAAAGTGTTCTGCGTAGGATGTGTGCAGTGCATAGTAGTGCAATTTTCTGTATGTTATATGTGTTTGTAAGTCCTGGGGTTTTTGTTATGCATTTGTCTGAATATTTTTTTATCATGCCTAATGCACCTACTATGATAGGAATTGTTTCTGTTTTTAGATTCCACATTCTGGTTATCTCTATTTCCAGGTCTTTGTATTTTGAGAGTTTCTCCATTTCTTTTAGAGACACGTTGTCATCTGCCGGTATTGATACATCAATTAGAAAGCATTTTTTTCTTCATGATCTCTGACAACTATATCTGGTCTGTTGGCCTTAATTTCTCTATCTGTGTATTGGCATATCCCAGAGTATGGTTGCTCTCTCGTTTTCTGTGACCTTTTCTGGTGTGTGCCTATACCATCTTTTTTCTGTTGTTATTCCATAATGTTGGCATAGCTTCCAGTGTATGTAGGTTCCAACTCTGTCATGTCTGTGAATATATTCCTTCTTAGCCAGGACTGAGCAGCCAGAGATAATATGATTTATTTTTTCTTGTCCATCTCCACATATTCTGCAGTTACTTGTTATATTTCTTTTCATTACATGTTTTTGGTAATTTCTGGTGGGGAGGCTTTGGTCTTGTGCTGCAATTAAAAATCCCTCTGTCTCTGCTTTGAGTCCTGAGCTTCTCAACCATTGCTGGGATTTTTGTTTGTCTATTTCTTTTGCGTTTAGTTTAGTCCAGTATTTACCATGAACGGGCTTTTCTTGCCATCGCTTTATCATGGTTCGTTGCTGTTCTATTTTTAGTTTGGATTTCATTTGTTTTATAGCATTTGTTGCTTCTTCATCATCTCCTTCTTCTTCTTCTTCTTCTTCTTCTTCTTCTTCTTCTTCTCCTCCTTCTTCTTCTTCTTCTTCTTCTTCTTCTTCTTCTTCTTCTTCATATTTATTAGGTGGTATGATTTCTTGTTTGTATTTGTCAGCTTCCTTAAATACTGAGAACAGTTTTTTGTTTTGCTCGTGTTTTGCTGCTATTTGTATCAGTTTTCCTTCCTTCTGAATTAGATATTTTTGCAGTCCTATGGTGGTTATTTTATAGTAGTTTTCCAGCTGTATAAGGCCTCTATCACCTTCTACACGTTGTATATATAGTCTTTCTATGTCAGATTTTGGGTGATGCATCCTAGATCCTGTCAGTATTTTTCTTGTTTTCCTATCTATTTTGGTCAGTTCATTTAGTGTCCAGTTAAGGATATTGTAGCTGTAGCTTATAACTGGGACAGATAAAGTGTTAATACCTATTATCTTGTTTTTAGCATTGAGCTCTGTTTTTAGTATTGATCTAACTCGTCTATAATATTCTTTTTTTATTTTCTCTTTCATTTGTGTGTGTTGTGTCTTATCTAGTTCATGGATTCCTAAGTATTTGTAAGTTTGGCTTTGGTCTAATTCTTTTATTTCATTGGTTTTATCAAGTGTGATGTTGCTACTCTTAACTAGTTTTCCTCTTTTCAGGGTTACTTTGACGCATTTTTCTAATCCAAATTTCATATCTATTTCTTTGGTAAATCCATGAACTGTCTTTAATAGTGTTTCCAGCTGTTTGTCATTTGCAGCGTATAGTTTTAGGTCATCCATATATAAAAGGTGGCTGGTCGTTTTGCCATAACATTTATATCCGCATCCAGTTCTATTTAGCATATCAGATAGAGGTGACAGTGCCAAGCAGAAAAGGAGTGGAGAGAGCGTGTCTCCCTGGAATATTCCTCTTCTAATGAGGATGGCTTTGGTTTTCATGAGTCCCTCTTTTGTTTGGAGCTGTAGAACTGTTTGTTTATTATTATTATTATTATTATTATTATTATTATTATTATTATTATATTATTATTATTATTATTATTATTATTATTATTATTATTATTATTATTATTATTGCCTTTGCACAGCTTCTAACGCTGGAGATGTTCTACGGTGTCAGCTGTTCACTACCAGTGAACTAAGGTAATACCTCTTATTTTTCGAGCACCTTCCGGAGTATTCGAGCGGTTCCAAGCAGTGCTGTTTTCTGCAAGTGCTCCACCCTTATTGCAGCTCCTATTTGTTCCATGTACTTCTCGAAATTTTTACTCACTGTTACCAGGGCTCCGACAATTATTGGTACCACTACCACCTTTTTCATCGACCACAACTGCTTTACCTCCCAATCTAACTTGTAATACCTATCGACATTTCTTTCTTCCTTATCGCATACTTTGTCAACTGGACATGCTATATCTATGATCCAGCATAGTTTGGGTTCTTTCTCAATTAAGACTATTATTATTATTATTATTATTATTATTATTATTATTATTATTATTATTATTAGTTTGCTTTAGTTCATAAACGAAAAATAAAAATAGCTTTATATAGACAAATTCGCCGAACATTCTTTTCCTTGCGTCTCTTTAAATACTGCATGATGAATGTAATTATCTTTGAAATGTATAAATATTCTCAGTATATTTTTTAGTGATGCCCCAACAAATACAACAGAGTAATAGTTTCCCTAATTTCAACATGAATATTGCGTTTTTTGTAAAACAGCTTTGAGACAGACCTTATATCTTACCTTCGGTTTTTAATGAGGTTTTCCCAGAATATAGTTCTCCAAAGAGTAGACCCTTTGGTGTTAATTCCTTTTCCATACGAACTACGTTGACCTGCCTACCTGAGTCTGCTACGTTACAAAAGAACTTCTCTAACCCTAACTCTAACTTCTCTGAATAAAAACTTGCTTTCTTCCAGACATCATTCACATAATATAACAAAAGACAAAATATGTCGAAGACAGTATTGCTAAAAATGCTTCAAGTGATTAATGTGTTTTGACTGCATTGTCCATGTTTCAGAATCATACAACAAAGCAGACAAAATGTTTGCTTTGAAAATAAATATTTCAATGTTATTTCGTAAATATCTTTAAGATTATTATGAAGATTGTTATTTTGCAAAAGATATTAACTTCTGAATTCTATTTGCGATTTTTCCATCGAGTTATTACCATCTCTGTTTAACAAGCTACAAATACATTTGAAGGGCGATATGATTTTCAAATTTTAGAATCCACGCATAACAGTTTTATAAATGTTTATTATGAAACCTAATTCCAATGAAATTTTGTTCATCAGAGTTTATAGATCTTTTTCATTGTCTACATGTTCCCTGTCATCAGCGCACAAGAGGTATTGTATCAGAGATTCAGAAGTGTGAAATTTAGAATGAAGCTGATGGAGGTCGAATAACTTGCTAGTTGTACTATAGTCTCTGAAAGAGATTGAAAAATATTATTGTGAAATATATGGCACACAGACTAAAAATGACACTTCACAAATTATAATAGATGCTCCCATGTCATCATTGGAGGAATTTGATAATATTTGTGAATATATCAGGACAACTATCTAAGAACCGCCCATAACACATCACGGTTCACTGAATTAAAGGCCTTAGTGAGATCACTGAAGCAGTGAAAGAGGTCATGTGTCTACGCAGTACTTTTCTCTTGTGATTAACGAGTGGAAAATAGCAATTCATTGGTTGTTCATCCAGTACGATAACCTGACTGACACTTGAAAAGAAGGAATATTCAATATTTTCCATGCTACACTAAGGAGACACGCAGTAGTTCGCGAACGAATCATCACGTGCCTAAACTACACTTTCCTTTCTTCAGTACTTTCAACAAAACATCTCTACAATTTTGAGAAACTATGTCATTTTCTCACAGATTATACATATATCACTGTTCGAAACATCCTATTTTGCCCTAATATATCTGAAATCAATACTAGGATTTTATAAATTTTTAGATTTGGCAAAGTAATTCTTACTTCATTCGAAGTTGGTGGATTATCAAGTAAGTTTTTCTCTGAAATTTGCTGAATTAGTTCGAAAAAGAGCAATGAATGTTTAATGAACATTTTAGCAACTCACTAATATTCTTGTCATCACTGAAGGATCTTACCCGAATCTTTAAAATGAGATTTACTATCCATAGCTTTTATGGAAGCAGTGGAAATTGAGTGAAGACCCTAAATTTGATTTATAAAAGAGTGAATCTTCTTAATATCCTTTTTATCATAAGCTTCCTGAAGATCCAAACCATGAAAAAACATTAAATTCATCCCATATTTTTCATGGTCTGGATTTTTTTACTTTACAGCTAGGTCTGAGAATTTTTATTTTAACCAAATTATTTCATAAGTCTTTTTGCGTGGATATTAAAATTTTTATATACTTATAATTTTCATCAAACCGGTCCTTAATTTTGGATTTTATTACATCTCATTACTTTTGATAAATCACTTTTTTTTTCTGAAGTATCTTTTTATTGATAGTATCTTCCAATGAACAAAAAATACTTCCAAAGAGAATGCTCTAAATTACGCCTAACAGATATTTTACTTATTTTACGACTTTGAACGCTTTTTAGAAGTTTAACATTTTAGTTTCTAGCTTTGAGCCTTACCTTGAACTTCGGTTTGGTTCATACAAGGTCATGATCTATATAAACGGTGCAGCATCTCTTGAAACCCGAATATCCTGCTAGTTGAGTGTAAAATCAATTATGCACTATTTCTGATAACCAGGATAAATTCAAGTTCCTTTGTGGATTTCTTTATGGTCAAACAAGGAGTTATAAAGAGATCCAATTGTGTGTACATTTGTAGCCAAAATAAATCATTGGTGTTTGAATTGCTTTGACTCATTCTATGATGTGCCATGGAGCCCCATATTTCAAATCTTCACCAACTCATGTGTTGCAGTCCCCAAAAATTAATATTTTATCTTCAAATTTTTCCGAATAATACTTTTTAGTTTCTCATTTAACATACTTACAGATTTTTGCTTTTACCTGGACCCCCTCATTGTTAATGTACCGGCACTGATGAGCGTCACTGAGTAACCATAAAATACAGACATGGTCTGGACATAAGTCTATCATTTAAGTCAGTATGATTTAGTACTTTTTTTTTACTACAAAACCCACTCTAGGCTCCCTCCTCTGGTTACCATCTCTTCCAAGTCAAAAAATAGCGTAAGCATTATTCTTTTAATACTTTGGCAGTCACCAGTAAAACGGATCTTAGATAAAGTACCTGTGATAATTTCAAAGGCTGTTTTCTTTCGACAGATTTCTCATTATTAATTAATATTTTTAAAGTCCAAAAACCAATCAGAAAATCAGACACGTACTTTACGACAGTCGTGTAATGACGACCTGGACCAACTGCCCTCCTTTGGAATCCCTGCCAAGACAAACCTGCAAGCATGAGAGTTTTATATTTCATAAAATAGATGTTTTTGTGTATTTTAAAGTTGATCCTTTGCACAGGATCACCTAAAAGATATCACCGAAAGAACATGGTTAAAGGTCGCACAATATACACGAGAATACATTTGTCAAAGGGTGTTAGGTCAGATAATTAATTATAAAGCATTTTAACATAACTGCATCATCTATATTAACAAGTAATACTTGTACCCGAATAAGATCTAATATGTCCACAAGGAAAGGAAGACGCAGCAACATACTGCCTTACTTAACCATATGTAAAAATCATCAACATTAGGGCAATGCTAAGATCATTGGGTACTGCAAATGGTTTCAAATCAAATATTATTTTGGCTTGACTTACCGGGTTTTTATTCGTCGTGGTTTTCTCGTAGACTAGCTGCCTTCACCAGAGCTAAAGAGCACAGGTCTACCCATTTCCCAGCGGACTTACAATCCACTCATTCTCCACCATAGTCTTTCTAAGTCCCTGCCTAGTGTTGTTAGATAGTCATTGACCTTACGTGAGATTCATTCATCTTTTGACAGATCTTGATTTTGTCTAACTGCTGTTGTAGCAACCCTCCTCGCCAGGTTATATAGAGGTATTTTGCATAAATGAAACGAAAATGAGCTAAGAGAAATTATACAGAGATACTACTGAACAAAAAAGACAATAAAGGTGCATTAAATAACATAAATGATAAACTTTTGATTTATTGAAATCGTCTCCTTTTCCAAAGTAAGTAGATCAATCATTTGGAGACAAAATGAGGGTGGGAGATAATCTCAAGAACCAAGAATTTCTCCAAAATTTACATATCACTAAGAAAAAGACAGTCCGATAGTCTAAAGACAAGAGAACATCTGTTGACACATGTTTCTGCATCAATATGAGTCATCGGCACAGCAGTTGTATCTTACTTTCTGCAGACGAGATACTTAGACACATGCAAAACAGAGTAGGACACATTTTTGACCTAATTTGCATAAATGAAACGAAAATGAGATAATAGAAATAATTCAAATGCCAGTGACATATATATATATATATATATATGTGTGTGTGTGTGTGTGTGTGTATGTGTGTGTGTATGTATGTATATATATGTATGTATGTATGTATGTATGTATGTATGTATGTATGCATGCATGCATGTATGTATGTATGCATGTATGCATGTATGTATATTATTCTGTTTCTGCTTCCAGACACTTTTTATTCCTAGTTGAGAAGTGAGGAAAATAAATTATCTGAAAACCAAAACTCTCAACATCAAAATATACAAACAAAACTAAAGGAATCGTGAAGCAAAGACAAAGCTAAACTAAACAAGAAAAAATTGCCAAATCTCTTGTTATATTTTGCACAACCCCATTAATGAAACAAGACGAATTTTTATTAAACTTTGATAACTGCGTAGCATTCATGTATATAGGGAAACTTGCAATAGTGTCTGTTTGTTGAGATAGTTGCCAAATCTGCAGGTTAAATGAATGCTATGAAGTTATCAAAGTTTAATAAAAATTCGTCTTGTCTCATTAATGGGGCTCTGTATATTATGACAAGAGATTTTGATAACTTTTTATTTGGTTTTGATTTTATTTTGTGAGTTTTGCATTTTGTTTTCACTTGTATTTGATTTTGTTTTATGATATCGTTGAGTTGGTTACTTTTGTTTGTAAGCTGTTTGACGTTATTTGTGTTTTGTTTTTGTTTTTTCTATGTATATGTGTTGCGCATTTTTTCTTTTTCTTCTTTTAATTTTATATCAGATCATTTATTTTCTTCACTTCTCCTTAACTAGGAAAATATTCTTTTGAAAATACATTCAAATCCACTAAAAGAGAATTACCTATTTCAGTTTCTCTTTAAATGCTAGTTCTCTTTTCAGATACTCACAACTCTTCATTTGCTTCAGTTGCTCTCTTAATTTCCTGCCCTTCTTTTACAGACCTGTGCACAGCCATTACCAGTACACATGTTCTCCGTGAAACATTCATTGACCTGTTACATTTAAACTTGCACAAAATTTGCATTTCTCATTTCTCCATTCATTTAGAAGTCTGCAAAAGTTTTGATCGATTCAACATTCAACGATCTTTAAAATTCTTTCCCTCTCTCACTCTCTTCCTCTTCCTCTTTCTTTCTCTCTCTCTCTCTCTCTCTCTCTCTCACTCTACCTCTATCTACCTTTTTTCCCTGTTTAGTTTCTCTAGCTTTTTTGTTTTTGGTTTTTTGTCCTTTTCTTTAACTGCAATTTCAAGCTCTGTTGCCTTAATTATTGTTCTTGTAGTCTAGTATTTTCACATTCTGTTTGATCGTGATGTGGCACATTTGATAAAAAGAGTTTCAACTTTCTCTGTAAAACGTTCTCTAATTGCACAGAATCTCATATGCTTTTACTCTTGTTTTCTCTTTTTTCTCATCTTCTTTCTCTTTTTCTTACCTTCTTTTTCTTTTTCATACTTCCTTTCTCTTTTTCTCACCTATCTCTTTTTCTTACTTTTTCTCACTCGCTTTCTTTTTCGTTTTCTTTCTCTCTCTTTCATTCTCTGTCTCTCTCACATTCTTATTTATTGTTCTCCTCTTTTTTCATTACTCTCACTATTCTTTCATATTTTCTTTTCTCTCTCTCTCTCTCTCTAACTCTATCTCTAGTTTTCTATCTCCAGCTTTCTCCCTGCCTATATCTCAATCTCTCCTTCCCTCTCTCTCTCTCTCTCTCTCTCTCTCTCTCTCTCTCTCTCTCTCTCTTCTATTTTACCCAATGTCTTTCTTTTTCTCTCGTATAAAGTGAATTTCTTTTAGCTAACTTAGAAACTAGTATCGATGAAATATTTGTAACACAAGACCAAATAAGAAATTGTTAAAAGGATAAAGCGAATGGTGTCATATAACAAGATAAACTCCTCTCACTTCGATCTAAAGTAGCCAGTTCAAAAGATTGAAAAGACACTCGTGGTTTTGAAGTATACATATATGTGTGTGTGTATGTTAATGCATGTATGTATATATATATATATATATATATATATATATATATATATATATATATATATATTATATATATATTATATATATATGTATATGCGCTGGTGTATGAACACGTATGTAGATAGATAAACAAGTCGATAGAAAGATGTCTATGTATGTTTACACATACGTGTGTGTATGTATGCACATACATATATATGTATGTATGCATGAATGCATGCATGTATGTATGTATGTATGTATGTATGTATGTATGTATGTATGTATGTGTGTATGTATGTATGTATAGCTGTTTTCAATAGCACAAACTAACAGAAAAATAAAACGTCAGTTAATGATTTCCATACTTCGACGGCAACAACGTTTCCAAATTATATAGTTGTTTTTATCAACTCTTTCTTACCTGTGTGATTGTGTATATCTCTTTGATGTGTGTATACAACAAAAGTACACTATGATAATGGTTTCTTGCAATAGCTGAGGGCTTTTTTTCAGTATGAAGGGAGTAGCACCATTAAATTTAACTTCGTATACTTACTTTCTGAACCTTATATAAACAAAAGCAAATTCTATTCCAATGGGAACTATACTCAGTAGATGGGCAAAAATAATACTATAATCCATTTAAATACTTCTGTATATGAAATCAAAATTAATGTTAATGACATTTAAATATTTTTTTTTTAATTTATTAAGCCTTTTAGCTTTCCAGCAAAATAGTACCATCTGGAACTAAAATCTAACTTATTGTTAGGAGGTCAAGGGCGACACTTTCACTTTTCTGATTTCGTAACTTATTGGTCTTTCAAAAGAAACAGTTATTATAGTTTATCTTTGACGTATCGATTGAAGATTATTTCTACATGCAACAATCCTTGTACAAAGCACCGTTGACTAAAATTATTATGCGAGTAACAGGACACTGAAATTAGCGGATTTGCATAAAATGCAATAAATTAAGATATTTCAGTAAATTATTAAAGGAAAGACATGTGTTACACATGTATGGATTATATATAAAACTAGATTTAAATGATTTAGATTTGTTATTTTATTTTTGTTTCTCAATTACAGTATATTTAATGAACACGTAATTTACTTATGTTCCACCAGTTCAAGTCATTTCTTTATATGTATCACCATGACAACCGTTTGACTTAATCCTAATTTTTCAATTGCTTTTGATATTTTCAACTACTCATGCTTAAATAAAATTCTTTATGTGCTTACAATGACTTCCACACTCCTTGAATTCCTCAACAATAAATTCAGGGATCATGTATTAAGAAAAAAATAAACTGAGACAATGAGAGGCTAATGTAGTCGATAATAAAACAACAAAATAGCATCCATTTGGATCGAAAGTACACTTTAATAAACGCTCTACGTAATACCAAATTATATACTGAAAAATATTATTAGATAATTAAAAATAAAACAAAAATATGACCTGAGTACGTCTGTTGTTGGTAGGAATGAAGTATTGTCAACGGCTACATTAAATTTATCATGAAAATAGAAGCATCTAGAATCGCTTTATTCATATCAAATTATATGTTTAATTTCTGATAGATTTCACCAGTTTTCGCTCAAAAATCGGAACAAATTATATGAATAAACAGAATTTATGTCAATTTCGTAAACAGATAACCGGTCGATTTTACAAAGATTTCATGCTAAACGGTTCGATGTTTGTTAAAATTAAGCAATTAACCAATTATACAAATATCTAGTATGCAACTAAATACAATAGATATAGGCTTATATAGAGACGATGAAGTAGCTTTAACCCTGCTTTTATAAATATATGTAAGGCAGCGAGCGGGCAGAATCGTTACGCCAGGAAAAACGCTTAGCAGCTTTTCGTCTGTTTTTACGTTCCGAGTTCAAAATTCCGATGAGGTCGATTTTGCTTTTTATCCTTCAAGAGTCGATGATATAAGTATCAGTTGAGTACTAGGGCCGATACAATCGACTTAACCCCTCCTTCGAAATTGCTGGTCTTGTGCCAAAATTTGAAACTATTTGTGTGTGTGTGTGTGTGAAAGAGAGAGAGAGAAAGAGAGAGAGATATATACAAATAGAAAGCATCTAATTAAAAACTCAGTCTATTTCGGCATAAAAATAACTATCACCGGTTTTTTGCATATTTACTAGATGTCACCATCAACTTAACCACAGAAGTAATAGTCAAAGAAGTAATAAGTATGTTATTCTTTAATATCACATGTAAAGGAAATATTAGATCTTATATAGATCATAAGTACATGTTTGTAGAAATAAAGATATAAATGTTTTTACTAATATCATTTTCCTCATAAACTTACTAAAATTACTATATACAGAAACCGTGACCAAATCTCAAAATCGGCTTCTGCCTATTTTGTTGCACTCGCAGCAACAATTGATTCACGGCATCAAATGCATTGTGGAGAGTGATTGGTGAGCAGCTGGTATCTGATCATTAGCAAAGTCAGATAACTGCGTCAATCAGGGATTGAAATCGTTTTGTGGACTCAACCCACTGAATCTTTCTACTCTTACAAATCCTCTGAACTCGAATATTGATTTCCCACATTGGTAATTTTTTATCAGTATGGATACTTAGGTGTAGCAGTTTTATTGTCTCTTTAGAATAAACAATGAATAATAATTCCGAGTCGTAATTCGCTCGAATCCTTACGTGGCAACCAATCAATGCAATTGTTTACAGAACTAACCCGCATTTGGCGCATGTTTAATCACATTTGGATTCATTTCAGGGGCTACAGATGTACTTGAAAAGGATTAGAACTTCACAACGTACGATTTTCTCTTCCTCAAACTAGTTAAAAGAAATAATCATCGGTTCCTTTCCATTTGGTACACTGTCATTAAGGTAAGGGTTAAGGACAAAGTGTAGTTGAGTGAACCAATTTCATATTTTTTAACTTAGTTTTATTGAACTTTGTATGACTAAAACTAAAACTGAATCCTGTGTTATTTAAATTCGTAGCCGAGGAAGACAAAACTTCATTTGACTAAAAACAAGGAACCTATAATTTAGACAGGGAATGTGGGGAATTGTAACATTCAAGCTTTTTTCCAAAATAAAAAGGAAACAAATTAAAACTGAAACTGCTTCGCTGAATCTTACCATTTTTCTACGTTCTTTATATAAAATCTCTCAAGGTTCTCTGGTGACATTCATATATATTTATATGTATGTATGTATGTATGTATGTATGTATGTATGTATGTATGTATGTATGTATGTATGTATGTATGTATGTATGTATGTATGGATATATACATATACATATGTCGTCGGCTGCGGGGTCACTCCGAAAAGCTCTATCTGCGACGATTTCATCTCAATCGAAGGAGAGGTGCTTTCTCCGTCCAGGTTGCGGATCCGTGGAATAAGCTGCCGGACGAGATAGTGAAGATGCCGACGACCGCTCGGTTCAAAGTCTCTCTTGACCAGAAATGGCCTGAGCTCTTTGCATGAACGCCACCCTGTACATAACTCCATGTCCCCCTACATGGCCTTGCTTTTTGCTTTTTGAGCCAAAAAAAAATAACTTAACTATATACACAGACATGTTTTTTTTTTTCATAAATGAGAGGAAGAATATTCAGTACACATTATAAATACTAAAATAATTATTAATATTATTTTATTTATAAGTAATTAAGCATTATGTTTCTATCAGCAGCTGGCTCTTAGCTCTGTCGTTACTCGTAGTTTCCTGCTTGTCACGTTAGTCCAGGAGAAATATAATAAAAATATAATAAATGGCGTTTGGACAGGATGTTTTACACATTAATTTCATTTGTTAATTTCATTTGTCATCTCAGATAATGTGCTGTTAATACTACGGTTCTCGGTTGAGCAGCGTGCAATTGATGGAAGACAAATCCACAGAGAGAGAGAAAGACAAATCTTGATTTATATATGGCGTGGGCTGCTTAATTTTAGTTCCCAGGAGAGATAATTTGAAATGAATGTTATGTAGCGGGGGAATAATCCTTTCTATTGTTTATTTCTTCTTCATTTATCTTAGTCCTATTTTAAATGAATCTGCAGATGTAATGTAGTCCAGTGATAAAGGCTGAATTTTGTCCGACGTAAGAATGTGCAGAATTTTTCGTCTCTAAAATTCAAGATCTTATATGGCGTACTAATAATATTTTGTACCTTTTCTGCGCTCATAAATTACATCTTTTCTTCCTACTATTACCTGGCTCGGTTTTCTCAACAACGTCTCATTTTATAGTACATAGTTCACTCATATATCATCAACCCTCAGCATATATTGAATTAATGATACAGATTTAATTTTGTCCCTGGATTTTAATGATTGAATATGTTCTGTTTTATCAAGTTTCCAAGATGTTTTCTTTTCACTCTGTGTGTGTGTGTGCCGTTTAACACCATCTGCTGCTTTCACATCAGTTCCACATACTATGGCTCTCGATAAGCATTTTCCATTGGGATGGCAGTTTAGTGTGTATCATTTAGTTTCATTTAGTGTATTAGAAGTGTTGATGTGTGTGTGCGTGTGTGTATACTTATGTGCGTGTGCAGAGATAGA
>NC_042999.1:174408489-174423281 GCF_006345805.1 Octopus sinensis
TAATAAAGCAAAACTTGGGGAAAACAACAACGAACCAATTTTTTAATTTTATATACTTTTTATTAAATGTGAACATCAAAGCTTCGGTAATTTCTGAGATACCAGAGAGGACACTCAAGCAAATAATCGATCAGTGGAGCAAACCAACAGAACAAAAACAATGTTATCTAATTTGTTGGTGATTGGATATATTGGTTTTGGGGAGGGGTTGGTCGTAGGAGCACGCAAAAATGTTTAAACACACAATACTAGGTATGACCACCGGTCACTGTGGCATTATGAAGTTTAATAAACCACAGATATGAATGGCTCTCTCTCTCTCTCTCTCTCTCTATCTATCTATCTATCTATCTATCTCCCTTTCTCTTTCAACATACACATACTAAACGAGTAAACGAAAAAAACTTCCTGTTGTCCCGCGAATTGATCAAAATAGCAGCCAAATATCCTCAAATTACATCCTACGTCTTTGATAATAGAAAAATAAGAGGACCTATTATTTCTAAATGACTGAAAAAAAAAACGACGGTTATTCACAGGTCTGCTCCCTCGGGATCTAAATAACAACTGTTACATACTTTGAACACATAAAATTAGTGGGTATGTGGCTGAGTAGTATGCAGACAGGTGTGTTCAGAGAAACAATTCTTTGATTGAACCAGTGAGAGAAGTAGAAGTCACAGAAAAGCTAACGTTAAGTACAGGAAAAGTTGGGATTTGAAATTAGACCACCAGAACGAAAACAACTTAAGGAATATTATCCGACGATCTCATGTTTCCGCCAATTCACCGTTTCCGTTGTCATGGTTACAATAAGATCTGTAAGTTATTTAAAGAGCTACTGATATGATTCGAACTGCTGACCTCCTCGCTGGATGTGCAATACCTTAACTTGAAATCAATAAAATGATATTTAAGCCAAGTAATCATTTTATTTCGTTGGAAAAATATTTGGAAACGGATGGCTTTTGAAATGGCATGAACATGATAATATACATGGCACTGATGGTTATTATGATGGTACTGACGGTGATAAAGGCTTTGGAGTTATAGCGGTAATAAAGGTGGTGGTGGTGGTGGTGGCGGCGGTGGCGGTGCTGGTGCTGGTGGTGCTGGTGCTGGCGGCGGCGGCGGCGGCGGTGGTGGTGCTGGTGGTGGTGCTGGTGGTGGTGCTGGTGGTAAGGGGGGAGTTTATAGTGATAGTGGTGGTAATGCAACAACGACGATTATAATGATGACGACGATGATGACGAGGAGTAGGAGGAGGATGACAGTTGATGATTGTTGTGGGGAAGTCAGTGATGGCGGGAGGAGTTAGTGATATATAACGGTGCAGGCAATAATGGCAACAATTTTGGTAATAACTGATGATACTGGCTGTTGTGATTGTCGTAGCGGTAGTAATAGGTGTCGTCGAAGGTGGTGGTGGTGGTTAATTAATAGTGCCAGAGATGTCAAAGGTTTTCAGAGATGAGAATAATGATAGCAGTGACAGTAGCACTGGTGTCATGTTATTGGAGGGATATTGAAGCGTTGTTAAATTATCAGTAAGAATTGTTATTTTAAACAAAACTATTTCGCCGATAATTCTAGACGAGATAAACAGAATGACAATGTTGCTAATTTAGTGGCAGGGACAAAAAGAGAAGAAGAAGAAGAAGAAGAAGAGAAGAAGAGAAGAAGAAGAAGAAGAAGGTGGAGATGTATGTAAGTGGAGAGATGATTATACTGATGAGGTGGAGTGAAAAAATTGGTGGAAGAATAAGCAACCTTACAAATTAGTCGTAGAACTTTTAGTGTTTCCCTACGGCATTGTTGTGTCTTGATAGATTTTATTTTGAAACAAAAAGGCTGGGGGAAGGAAAGAAAGAAAGAAAGAAAGAAAGAAAGAAGAAAGAAAGAAAGAAAGAAAGAAAGAAAGAAAATAGACTGAATACATTACTATAGAAATGATACTCTGGAATTTAAAATAATCCCTTGTTATTTATGAAGAACAAAAGGTGGTGGAGTAACAGACGGTAGAGAGAAGAAATGGACGGACTAAATATATTCATTTAGTTTCATCCCTCAACGGTTTAAGTTCAAAACTTGGTGGTGAAGTCGATTTGGCTTATTTCAGTGGATCTGATTCAAAATGTATAAACCCACCAACTACAAATGTCGGTGAAGGTGTCACAATGTGAGATAATATCTTATATGAAATAAGACTCTTCAGTTTCCAATTTCTCGAGACTTAAGAATCGCTGTATTTTAGAGGGGCTGAATGTTCTACAGACACTTGTACCCTTAACGTAATCGTCGGACAGACTCAGCGTGTGACAAGGTTGACTCTATTGACTAAGGGTCGCTCATCGGCTGCGTCGGCGCCCGCAAAGGCGCTCGACATGCACCGCGCGCTTCGCACCAGATAAAGAACGACCGGATAATGAACGACAGGCCGCGGAACAAGTGAATTGTAGGGATCTGCTATTATACAGTTTCAAACTTTAAATTTGGTCACAAGGTTTGGATAGGCTAGAAGAAACTTGCTTCTGCTACCGTGTACTTGGATCGAAAATTTCTAATAATTGAAAAATAAACTAATCAGCCATGCTTGTATCTACTTATGTACATACACACACACGTGTGAATATATACATAGGTGTAAGTTAAATTCCAAATGAATTGTGACGTCATCAATTTCAAGGATTCAGTAATTTCTGGGATTCCAGAGAGGACACTCAAGCAGGAAAGCAAACAGGACAAAAGCAATGTTATCTAATTCGCTGGTGATTGTATACAGTAATCCCTCGCCATATCGCGGGTCACCTATCGCGGTTTATTATTTAAGCTTACGTCGATTCCTCCGTGATGTTGTTTCGCATTTATAATAAAATAAATGTATACAAATTATCAAAATAATAAAAAAAAATACAGTACAGTACTGTTTTTACTTCACGGATTTTCACTTATCGCGTGGGGGTGTGAATTGTAGCACCCGCGATAGTCGAGGGATTACTGTATATTGTTTGCAGGAGAGGGGCAGTGGCTGAGGGATCTAAGAAAAAGTTTAAATACACAATACTATGTATGACCATCAGTAGTATAATGAAATTTGATCAACCATCGATATGAATGAGTCTCTCTCAACATACACGTTTTCAGTAGAAGAGTCAACAAAGAAAACTCTGAGTCATATCTCGATCTGATAAAAAAAAAAAAAAGATAGCGCCACATATCCTTTTAATAACATCCTATGTCCTTAAATGAAAATAGGACCTATTTTTAAGTTGTAAATGGCAAAATGCTTAGCGGCATTGCGTCCGTTTTACGTTCTGAGTTCAAATTCCGCCGATGAAGACTTTGCCTTTCATCCTTTCGGGCTCGATAAAACAAGTACCGGCTGAGTACAGGGGTCGATGTAATCAACTATCCCCCACCCCAAAGTTTCAGGCCTTCTGCCTATAGTAGAAAATATTATTAAGTTGTAAATGTCTGGAAAAAAAGACATGGTAACACTGAAGTTTCATATACTGGATCACATCTGCAAACATAAACTAGAGCAATCCTAGAATACTTCTCTCTCTCTCTCTCTCTCTCTCTCTCTCTCTCTCTCTCTCTCTCTCTCTCTCTCTCTCACTCTCTCTCTCTCTCCTCTCTCTCTCTCTCTCTCTCTCTCTCCGTCTCTCTCTCTCTTCTCTCTCCTCTCTCTCTCTCTCTCTCTCTGGAACGAATAAAAATATGAATAAAAATATGCTGAAAGGCTAACCACTTCACTTCATTTGTGGATAGTTTGAAGGTTTTATTATCCTAAAGACCTCAGCAGAAAAAAATAACACGAAAAGGCAGCTGGAAAGCAGAAAAGAATACTGGTTAACATTGTTGTCAGTCAAGAAGCAGGTTTGGGGTTGTTGATGAGCTATCTGACACACTCACGAGCTTCGCTAGGAAGAAAAATTAGGCTCACATCTCTCAGACAATTCTTACGAACAGATATCGAATGGAATTTCGGAATCGTCAATGTAGATATGCAAAAACTGAAATGCACCACTCAGTTTGTATTTACTTACAATATTCATGATATTAATGGATATGGATAATGTAAGAGTGACCGCAATTTTATATAGTTTTCAATACAGAACATATATTTTGTTATTTTGAATAAATTTAGGAACTTAGACTCGAGGGAAATATATCACAGCCTGCATGCTAGCCACGAGAGCAGCTTTTGACCGTTTCTTCACTAGATAACATGAAGGTTGCATTATCTGTACTAAGATGATTGCTGGAAGATACGAGGTCGTATCAAAACGTTCCGGGGTTAGTTAAGAAATAACTTATTCACCTAAGTTTTAACATCATCACCTTCGAAATAGTCCCTTTGTGCAGCTATACGCCGGTCTCAGCGTTCCTGCCACTTTTGAAATCCAAGCGAGTCGAGAACCTTCTGCTATTTTCTCTGGATCTCGTCAACGGTGTTAAAACGGCGACCTTTGAGCTGCATTTTCATCTTGGAGAAGAGATGGGAGTCTGCAGGTGCTAAATCTGGTGAATGGGGCGGATGCGGAAACGATACCATGTTGTTTTGGGTGAGAAAGTCACGAGTGAAGAGAGCTCAGTGACAGGGTGCATTGACGTCGTGAGGAATCCAATTATTCGGGCTCCATAGATCCTGTCGCTTTTGCCGAATGTCCTCCATCAAACGCTTCAAAACGTCGTTGATTGTCCTCCGACGATCCTCAGGCACAAGCTGATGAACTTTCTCCACATCTCCGTGAATGACGCTCGTGGCAAGTCTTCCAAATCGCTCTTCGTCTTCCGCTTTTGGATTTCTTCCGCTTTTGAAGCACCCGTGACTCTCGAAACATTGCGTACGACTCATTGCCTTGTCATCGTAAGCTTGCCGAAGTATGCTCAATGTTTCAGTAGCAGATTTGCCAACTTTAACGCAACTTACTGTCCATGACAAAAATACACGTGATCACAAAAACACAAATTTCACAACTTGTGAAGTAAACACAGCGATGTCACTCGGTACACTGCCTCATGAAGGTCACTGCCAGCTCTCTCTATGCACGCAACCGTGTGCTGCCATCTGTTGGCGCACTACAGAACTAGTCCTGGAACATTTTGAAACCATCTCGTACAATATTACGAAATCTTTTCAGCAGTCTCCTGCGATAGCAGCACGGCGGACTGCAACAAGCACATGGTACTCGATCTCAAGATGCACGTGTACCTTCAGCAGCACGATGTGCCAAACTTTTCGGGAGGTAAACTAGAGACTGTGGACTGTTAAGCTACCTTAACCATTTGTTATAGCTCTCTGCAGAAGTGGTGCGAAAGGCACCTAAATAGAGAGATTGGGATGCTAGTCGGCTACATAAGAGTCAAATCATCAGGATTGCGTAATTTGTCCTGTAATCTCTATTTGAAAATGAGCAACTGGAAGAAATAGATTTCGACTTAGTATCACAGTATACGGTGTATGGTAAGGGAAATTCTTTCCGAATGGAGTATAATTGATCGAATTAACTCATATTACTGACACATATCTAATGAGCTCGGAAATTAAAAAGGTAAATTCAACTTTTGTTAGAACTGAACTTGGAACCGAGAGGAACAAAAGTAATTATTAAGAGGAGTTTTGTTCAATGATGTGTTAGCTATTACAATTCACTACTCTTTACCATAGCAGAAATAAAGAATCGTTAATTCCATTAAGATAAGGTCAGCCGCAGTTATTTGGATTTGGAGCCGAGACGGAGCGTGAATAATTATTTGATTCATCCACTCCAAGAACTTCGACTATTTCTGCCCACAACTTTGCCCTTTAGTTAATGTACAATATTCACAATTGTCTAAAACAATAGGGTACCGAACTAGCAGCTTGCAACACTATATTTGGTATAATGGACATTCACAGACGTGTGAGGTGAAAGTGAAGTGAAAGAACTCAGATTACTGACAGCTTAGAAGTAGTCTGAATTGGTTAACACAAAGAAAGAAACAGACAATCAATGAAAACTGCAGCTTGGATTATTTAGCGTGAAGGTCAGCGGAGACAACAAGCATTTTAACTATGAATTTAGAGAAGAAATGGCAATTTAAATATCTCAATAATTATGTTACTTTCAACCTTCCATACTAAATAGAAACGTCTTCTGTATATCAATTATCGTATATTATTTTGAGTAGCGAGTTATATTTTATATCTTCTGACATTAAATCTATTTAGGATTTATGATATGAATCCACAAAATCATACTTAACCCCATACTCTGAACATCACTAGATATCAATATTAATATTAATATCATAATGCAATATAGCCCAGATTTATTGTGGCTTTATAGATTTATCACACAGGTTATGAGCTTATATCTTTATTACACCAATATGATTATTAAAATTCACCAGGGTAATGGGATATTGCGATGTTCATATCTTTAACGAAGACATTAACAATTATTGAAATCGCGTGTCATCTTGACTTGCACTACTCCAATCGCCACCTTGTTTGTAATATCCATGTTTTTACTAAAAGTCACAAATACGTGAAGGGAGGGCTTAGTTTACAGAATCCTCCTTTGTGTATCACTGGCACTTATTTTTTTTTTTATATCAATCCTGGAAAGGTGAAACTCGATGCCATATGAAGATAAAGAGACAAAAGGAAATACTGAAAAAGAGTTCAATTTCAGATCTCTTATCAAATCTGCTACTTTATTGCTCTCCATGTGTTCATATAGTATCTATATTACATAGGCAATAATGCCACAGATTTATAAGGCAAGCGTTTAGTCAACTGACACTGATTAATCCCGGTATATGCATGGTAATTACTTTCTCCAAGTTGACGAAATGAAAAATGACGACAGAAATTGTATCTTGTAATGACAGGCAACAATTTCCTTTGTACATTACACAACCATTTTACTACGGCGTTGATAATAATTATAATAACGGTTTCAAATTTTGCTACTAGACCAGAAATTTTAGGGGAAGGGGCAAGTTGATATCATCGAATCCAGTACTTGACTGGTACTTATTATATCAGCCCCGAAAGGCTGAAGAACAAAGTTGACCTCAGCAGCATTTGAACTCAAAACATCAGAAGAAATACCGCTAACGATTCTTTCAGCTCGTAATGATAATGATATAACAATAATAATAATAATCAACCTTTTTAGGATGTGTGGCAGCAGAAACGAAACAATCTCACATATTGTGACTGAGTGTAGCATGCTGACCCAAAAGCACTACAAAAGGAGGCATGATAACGTGCCAATGTGAAAAGTACGGCCTGGACAGAACACGGAAATGATACGAACATGAACCAGAAGGTGCCACCGAGAGCAAGGAATATAAGATACTGTGGGATATTACAATCCAATATGACTCCCTAAACGATGCTCGGAGACCAGATATTGTTGTGGTAGATGAAGGAAAAAAGGAAACCAAGATTATAGATATTGCAATACCTGGGGATGCATGTATAAGTGATAAAGAACTTGAAAAGATTGGAAAATACAGACTTCTAAAAGGCGAAATTGCAAAAATGTGGACTATAAGGGAAGTGTCTGTCATTCCAGTAGTTTTAGGGGCACTCGGAGCACTAACAACCAGGTTGAGAAATATGTCAGAGAAATCGGAATGGACATAAGAGCAGAGCGAGCAAAAGAAAACTGCTCTGCTGGGGACAGCTAGGATGTTGAGGTTGGTATTTGGATGTTGAATGTCTCCCAAGATATTTAACAACCAAGTATCAAAGCTTATAGTGTGCAGAGAGACCTTGTGAAACCTCTGACAGCAGGTTGCTGTCCGTTCTCACAGACTCTATCAGAACAAACAAGACCAAGTGTTCTGAGAAGTATTATGATAATAATAATAATAATAATAATAATAATAATAATAATAATAATAATAATAATAATGATGATGATGATGATTGATGATGATGATGATGTGATGATGATGATGATGTGATGATGATGATGATGATGATGATGATGATATGATGATGATGATGATAATAATAATAATGATAATAATAATAATAATAATAATAATTATTATTATTATATTATTATTATTATATTATTATTATTATTATTATTATTATTATTATTATTATAAAGTGTTAACTGCAAACGTAAACAGACTGTATATGAAAAGAAAGGTGGCAGAGGACTAATTAGTATAGACCATTGTATAAGCAATTCTTCGGAACGTTAGAAGGAGACAATGGGGAAAATGTTGCTCCTGATGCAAATCAAGCCAAGGAGTTCTGGAGCGGGTTATGGGGAAACAATAGATGCAATGTGGATAGGAAGCAATGAGAATAGGAACTATCAAGACAGAATTGCAAGGAGGAAAGAAACAAAGGAATATTGTCATAAGTACGAGTGATGTGAAAGAACAAGTGGGTAAAGTGCCTAACTAGAAAGCCCCCGGACCAGACGGGGTTCATGGCTTCTGACTGAAGAGATTCCACGCGGTGCTTGAAAGACTAGCAGCCAAATGAGTGAGTGTGTCCAGAAAGGTACAGTCCCCACGTGGATGGTGACTGGGAGGACAACACTTGTAATGAAAGATAGAAGAAAAGGGAATATTATGGGAAACTACCATCCCATAGCATACCTAAACATAATCTGGGAACTGCTCACTGGAATATGTGGGGCAAAGTCATACACTTTCCTGGCATACACTACCAAGGGAACAAAAAGGATGTAGGAAGAGTTCTCAAAGTACCAAGGATCACCTGGTCATCGATAAAACAGTTTTTAGGCATTGTAAAAAAACATAATACAAACATGTCTATGGCTTGGATTGACTTTAAGAAGGCATATGATTTGATACCTCATTCTTTAACTGTTGAATGCCTGCAGATTTTGCTGACAACATCACAAATTTTGTGATGCATAGCATGAAAGAGTGGAAAACCAAATCGTACTCAAGTAATGCATTCCTTGGAGAAGTTAATATTAAAAGGGGAATCTTCCAATGTGACTCGTCTTTCTTCGTTACTTTTTGTAATTGCACCAATACCCATAACAATGATACTTAGGAAAGTTGACAAGGGTTACAATCTTGATTTTTCCCCGCCTAAACGTGAATGTTCGTGATCCCCTTAAACAGTTTTATGCATTCCCTGTCATTCTATGTGGCTAGCCAGAATCTGGATTATTATACCTGCCTGGCTTCTAAATCCCTATTCTTTTATGTTGTACATACATACATACATACATACATACATACATACATACATACATACATACATACATACATACATACATACATACATACCGGAGTGGCTGTGTGGGTAAGAAGCTTGCTTCCTGACCACATGGTTCTGGGTTCAGTCCCACTGCGAGACACCTAGGGCAAGTGTCTTCTACTATAGCCTCGGGCCGACCAAAACCATGTGAGTGGATTTGGTAGACGGAAACTGAAAGAAACCCGTCATATATGTGTATATGCGCGTGTGTGTGTATGTATGTTACATGTGTGTGTGCATGTGTGTATGTTTGTGTCTGTGTTTGTCCTCCACCACCGTTTGACAACCGGTGTTGGTG
Source organism: Octopus sinensis (assembly GCF_006345805.1). Classification (NCBI taxonomy): domain Eukaryota; kingdom Metazoa; phylum Mollusca; class Cephalopoda; order Octopoda; family Octopodidae; genus Octopus; species Octopus sinensis. The sequence goes on from NC_042999.1 coordinate 174,418,047, forward strand.
TGTTTATGTGCCTGTAACTTAGAGGTTCGGCAAAAGAAACCGATAGTATAAGTACCAGGCTTAGCAAAAAATATTAAGTTCTGGGATCGATTCATTCGACTAAAATTCTTCAAGGTCGTACCCCACCATGGCCACAGTCTAATGACTGAATCAAGTAAAAGAATACATACTTGTGTGTGTGTGTGTGTGTGTGTGTGTGTGTGTGTGTGTGTGTGTGTGTGTGTGTGTGTGTGTGTGTGTGTGTGTTTGTGTGTGTCTGTGTGTCTGTGTGTCTGTGTGTGTGTGTCTGTGTCTGTGTCTGTGTTAAATAAAATGAGACAACAAAGCCAAGGCTGTGTGGAATTTTGAGGACATTTATAAAGAGAAAGTTAGTCTTACAACTGTTTCAGAGATATTAGGGATATCCCTTCATCAAAGAAGACGTGTGATGATTAAATAGAGGGAAATATTAGAGTTCAGTAGTTATTTTGGAAAAGGAAGAAAATAAGGATTATATAGGGAAATAGGAGAATGATTGTGGAAATAAAAACAAAAGCGTATAAAAATGTTATAGTTGCAGTCCATTATTCAAGAAAAGTGGTGTGTAGAAGTGGTAGAAATGCTCCATGTCCGTGGTATGTAAATGATTGTGGAAATAAAAACAAAAGCGTATAAAAATGTTATAGTTGCAGTCCATTATTCAAGAAAAGTGGTGTGTAGAAGTGGTAGAAATGCTCCATGTCCGTGGTATGTAAATTCCAATAGCAGTTCACATTTTGTCATCACACTTGGAAAGTGTGAAGACGTAGATTCTATGTGCTCTTCATTCAAAGGGGTCTTGTGGTGTGAATGAAAATTTGAGAATGTATTGGTAGTATTAAAGACCCGCATTAGACTCCTCACTAGTATCAATATCGAGCCGAGAGTTTAACTACGGTCCTTCCATAGCACTTACATGGCGTTACCTGTCACCTTGAGGTCTTCTGAATACCAATACCTCTCATATATATATATATTATATAATATATATATATATATATATATATAGATATATATATATATATATATAACACACAGACTCACACTCATACCTCAACTTCTCTTCCTCCCACCCAAACACACACCAAGCTTTCCATCCCTATTCCCAATTCCTCCGTCTACGTAGGCTCTGTAGTGACGACCATGACTTTGAGACAGTCTCAACGTATGGCTCACCACTTTCACCCTACGTGGATACCCCTCACCACTATCCACACCGCCAGAGCACGGTCCGTGGACCGTGTATCTGCTCTCTCTCCCCGAACCCGCCCTGTAGTCTCCCGCCTCCTTTTCCCCTCACTTACCACCCCCGACCCTACGTCTCCAACGCACCATTCTTCGAGCTTTCCGTCATCTCCAGTCCGACCCGTCCACTTCACATCTCTTCCCTAACCGACCCCTCCCCTCTTTCAAACGAGCCCACAACCTTCGAGACCTTTTGGTCCATAGCTCCTCCCTGACCCTACCTCCCAACCCGGCTCGTTCCCCTGCTCCCGCCCACGTTGCCGCACTTGCCCTTACCTCTCCAACACCACCCGCCTCACTAGCACCCACCATCGACCTATATCACATCATCACTCCTTCACTGCACCTCCAGCAATATTATCTATTGCATCTCTTGCTCTCTCTGCAATTCCTTGTACATCGGACAAAGGGACGCCGCTTGGGCTGACCGGTTCGCGAGAACACCTTCGTGACATCCACCTTGCGAACGACACACCGGTCTCACGCCATTTCTGCTCCACCGGTCACTCCTTGCAAACACCTATCTGTGTTCGGTTTGTCCTTACACAGAGGCCATCCGGATCCCGTTTGCGCCGTGAACAGGAATTAATCTTCTCTCTTCGCTCTTATACGCCATTTGGTCTCAACTCTCCCCCCCTCCTCATCTACCCCCCTCTCCCCCCCTCCTCACCTCTATCCCTTCCGCACCACCCCCCCGACTCCCTACTTCTTCAGTCCTTCATCCTGTCACTCCTACTCCCCTTCCCTTCTCCCTCTTTCTCCCCCCCTCCTTCCCTCTTCCCCTTCCCTCTGCTCCCTCACTCCCTCACTCCCCTTCTCTCTCCCTCTCCATCTTCCTCCTTCCTCCCCCCCTCCTCCCCTTCCTCCTCCCCCTCCTCTCTCTCCCCCCCTCCTCTCCCTCCCCCCTCTCCTCCCCTCTTCTTCCCCTCTCCTTCTCCCCTCTTCTCCCCCTCCCCTCTTCTCCTCACTACACCACACGACTTTACACATCACATCATATATGATGTGCCATACTAATACAACACCCAACTAATACTAATACTAAATACATACTAATACATACACCAACCCTATACATACACACGTCCAGACCCCTCATACGCATTTATACTCTCTCATACACACACCACACACACTTAACATACTAATACGTACTAATACATACTAATACATACTAACATACACCAACCCCTACATACGCACGTCCAGACCAATCCTACGCACTAATACTCTCTCATACACACACACACACACACACCCTTATACATACTAATACATACTAATACATACACCAACCCTATACATACACACGTCCAGACCCCTCTCCTACGCACTAATAGCTGGTCCTTCAACCCAATTATCAACCTATTATCTCCCCTTATTTCGCTCTCGCGTCTCATGTTTGATCTTTGACCTCTGGCCGAAATCAGATCGCCATGTTGATTCGTTAGTTACTGCACGCATTTTTTTTCTCTCTTTCTTTCTGTGTTTTTTTTTTCTCTCTGTGTATCTTTCTGTTGAAGAGCGTAGGCTCGAAACGTTAAAGACTTGTTTTATTTATATTTCCTGAGCGCCATACTAATACAATTGTTCGTTTGTTTTCCACCTGCCTTCGTCTTTTGTCTATTTTCATAAAGCTTCCCGTTATATATAATATATATATATATATATATATATATATATATATATATATACTATATATATATTGATATTATACAATTATATATATATATGAGAGGTATTGGTATATAATCACTCTGGTCAGCTGTTCATCAGTCGGAGAAAAAACACACTCTAGAGGAAATTTGGAGCAATTATAAGTAGACGAGCAGTTGAGTAGTATATCCTTGGTTAAGGTATATTACCGGTTACAAAGTGACCAATGGTTTCACGTCTACTATTGCACTTGGCAATATAGGCGACTCATCAGACCTGCTAACCGGAAGCACACAGCTTCTTTACTCATGGAGGTAAAAATAGTCATGGTTAGTGTAGCGGAACCAAAATAAACAATCTGAAAAATTCCTGCTATAATTTTACCTCCATTACTAAAGAGGCTACGTGTCTTCCGCCAGTAGCTCTGATGAATTGCCTATATTGCCAATTGCAACAGTAAACTTGAAACCAATGGTAACTTTCAGATCGGTTATATGCCATATAATCTATATATATTATAATTATCTTATACTATATGTATATATAGTGTGTGTGTATCTGGAGGTGAGTATATATGTGTATATATTGACTATAAATTTGGTGATGGTGAGGTACAAAACTAACTGTTTCATCTTTAGAGATTCAAGGCAACTCATTTTAGACTAACATATGTATAATGACCATTTCCTACTTTTAATCTGTCATACAAACTGAGAAATCTGTTCAGTTTCTTAGATCAGTGATATTCTAATGGCAGTCGTGAAATTAATTAAAGAATCTAAAGCTATAATTGAATTACGCAAACATCGCCGACCTAACATGAAATAAACGCATTATAGTTATACAAGTGCATTAGCAAGAATTAAACTGGTTTTGTCAAAACTATATTGTGTTTTTCACCTGGTACCACTCAGTCTACAACACTGAACATGACACGTCAGCTCTGTTTAGAGCTTCTTGACATACGATTGTTTAATAAAGTCGGCTATTCATTTTCTTCTTTTTTCATTTTTTCTTTCTTTTGTTTCTAAGATTTTCACATTCTTTTTTTTTTTTTTTGTAACCAGTATTCATTGGTTTCACAACTTCTTCAGTATTGCATTCGTATTAAAGACACTTAAATCTCAAAGGCCTTGTTCAACTTAAAGAAAATGGGTAACACGAAATAGTGTAGATTACCTTCGTAAGCACAGCATGCTCACGAGTGTTTCATTAGTATTCAGAGCCGATTTCAACTCCATCTGTCTATAGATTTTGAAAAGGTGATATTCTATATATAAGTTTACATTTAAACAAAGTTCCCAGCGCAGATATAAAGAGTGGTTGAAAGAAAACAGCTAACACAGCATTTAGCGGGGCTTGAACTCATACTTCATTGTTGACTCACCGGTGTAATAACTGTATACATAAAAACAAAGTATTCAGCTGTGCTCCATGGTGGATAGAATATATTTTCTAAGGACTAACGTTGATTAATTGCATTTGGCCAAATATGTAAGTGCTTTGAATATGTGTGTGCACATCTTAGTTTGTTTTTTTTTTTTTAGCATCCCTTCTATATGGGCTGTGAATGTTGTAGAGATATTGTATGCAATTCCTAGCATTTTTATCTTTTGTACTTACAATATGCTCACGTCGTTAAGTGTAATAATTAGTTGTAATTGATGTGTTCTAGAGTTGCTCGAAGTAAAAGGAATGGTGGAATAATAGGTGATACTATAAGCCTCTTATTATAGTTTAAGGACAGGTTTTCCAAGTAGGGTTGAAGAAATTGCGCAGTTTCATCTGTGAAATGATATGCTGTAATTGCGATGTTATTTGTAAGTAAGGCGTCAATATATATTGACGAGATGTGAGAGGATCATATAAGGTTAAAGAGAGTTGATAAGATGCTAGATCTTTGAAGTACTCTATTCGAGAAACTGCAAATTCTAGATGTTGAATATTATATAGGCTTCTTAACTTTAGATGTAGTTTGTTTATCGATGTTTGGTGATTTTGGTGTTGCTATTGCAATTGTTGTTTGACCCCAGATAATCTTGATCGAGCAGAATTATGTTCAAAATCGTATCAGCTCTGAACATGTAGAAATACTTTATTTATATAAAAATATGACTTAATATGTTTTCTATTTATAAGATAGTAGAATGTTCTTTGAGAAGACTTTCATGCTATTTCTAACAGATTAAGTGGCTATATAATAGCTTCTTTCCCGAAGATTTAATATAAGTGGGTAACAAAAATTCATTGATGTTTTTGGTACTTAGAAAGGTGCATAATGGGGTTATTTATTGTTGAAGGCGTTGTGTATTTTTA
>NC_043000.1:0-2500 GCF_006345805.1 Octopus sinensis
ACGTTCTGAGTTCAAATTCCGCCGAGGTCGACTTTGCCTTTCATCCTTTCGGGGTCGATAAATTAAGTACCAGTTACGCACTGAGGTCGATATAATCGACTTAATCCGTTTGTCTGTCGTTGTTTGTCCATTCTGTGTTTAGCCCCTTGTGGGTAGTAAAGAAATAGGATACTGGTTCATTCTTATAGAAGTTCGATAGCAAAGATCTAATACAAGAAGAAGCATCCTAAAAAGAGCTACTGTCTACCAACAGTCTCTAGCCTCCGGTCTACAAATGTAACGACACTGTACTCTGCTTTCTTTCGCTTGTACAATTGCACTTCTGCTCGGGACTAATAGATCTGTTGTTGCCTCTATTATCTCGCCTTCTTCCGACATACATGTTGTGTCACACAAATCACTATATTCAATCCTTTCTCTTCAGAACGTCAACCTTCAGGAATTCACTTCCATCCACCCATCCTTCTCCGTCCTCTATACTAGGGAGGGTAAAAGGGATAGAATCCTCAAGTACCTCATCCATTGGGTTCTTTCAAAAGCAGCCGTCATTACACTTTCTGGAAGCATTTCCAAGTGTGACCAGCTGAGACTATGGATCCTGTCTATCACGTTCTTGGTCTGGCTTGAAGAATCCGCCTTGCGATATTTTGTTTTCCAGCGACATTCTAATCACATGTCCGTTGTGTCGGAACTGTGACCTCACAATGCGGAGAAGTATCCGATCGACCGAGAGACTCTCTGATCTCCGATCTATGTACCCAGTCAAGTAACGTTATTACAGAAATCCACCGGAGCAACCCAATTTCGGCCGTTTGTATTAGTGATCGTGCTCTTTCAGCCATAACCCAATAATTGGTGAGGATAGGAACGAAGTTCAAATTGATTATAACAAGTTCGGCTCTTTTACCAGCCTCCCCTCTTTTTTTTTTTTTTTTAGCTGCATCAGTCGACTTGTAACTGTTCAAACATGACATTAACTCGACTGACCTCACTGATTTCGGAGGGTTAGCAAAGGTCATAGGCATAGTTTCTTCATGCAAACTAATTCAGTAAAATATAAATCTTTATTTTAACCACAATTTCTTGGTCGAAATATCTTCTCCCTTGTCCCCGAAATTGCTGGCTTTGTGCCAAAATTTGAAATCAAATGTCTTCCCCGTTGGTTATCTAAAGATAGTCAAAGTGATAAATAATATTTATTTCAAATTTTGGCAACACGCCAGCAATTTCGGGGGCAGGTGATAAGTCGATTAGATCGAACCCGGTACTTATTTTATCGACCCTGAAAGGATGAAAGTTAAAATCGATCTCAGCGGAATTTGAACTGAGAACGTAACGGCAGAATCGTTAGGACGTATTTCGTCTGCCGCTACGTTCTGAGTTCAAATTCCGCTGAGGTCGACTTTGCCTTTCATGCTTTCGGGGTCGATAAATTAAGTACCAGTTGCGCACAGGAGTCGGTGTAATCGACTTAATCTCTTTGCCTTTGCTTGTCCCCTCTATGTTTTGCCCTTGTGGGCAATAAAGAAATAAGAATCGTTAGCACTCCAGGCGAAATTCTTAGCGATATTTCGTCCGTCCTTATGTCCTGAGTTCAAATTTCGCCGAAGTCTTTATGTCGTTAATCCTTTCGGGGTCGATAAAATAAAAACCAATTGAACACCGGAGTCGATTTAATCGACTTATCCCCTCCCCTACAATTACTGGCCTTGAGACAAAATTTGAAACTAATAATATTCATCCTTTGACTATCTTTAGATAACCAACGGGGAAGACATTTCTTCTAACCTCCCTGTAGAACATCGTATCAGATTCAAAGATAACTTGCTAACTACATCCTGAAAAAGATATTATTTTACAAAACACTCGCGTTGCCTCCAAAAACTGTATGCTTTTTGGTCCCTTGCTTCGAATATCTTGTACAATAATTTAGAATCCAGATCTGTTTTGTTACATCTGTTGTGCCATACCTCTTGCAGCTATAACGTCTAATTTAGCTTTCTTTTGCTATTCTTCAGACATCTTACTCAAAAAAATTCTTAAATTTTTCACACTTTTGTCTGTTTTAGTCTTTGGACTGTAGCCATGCTGGAACACCAGCTAGAAGGGTTTAGTCAATTAAATGCGTCCAGTACCTATTTTTTTCTTCTTTTTACTTTGGCACTTACTCTACTGCATTTTTTTCTGAACCGCTACGTTACAGGTAGTTAAACACCGGTTGTCAAGATATAGGTTGGACAAACACAAGGACATGCGCGCGCACAAACACATACACACACACAAATACACATTTATATACATATATACTCTGAGCTTCCACATAGTTTCTTATTTCTTTACTGCTCAAAAGGGGTTACACACAGGTGGGACAAACAAGGACAGACAAACAGATTAAGTCGATTATATCGACCCCAGTGCGTAACTGGTACTCCGAAAGGATGAAAGGCAAGTTTCTGTCTACCAAATTCCCTCACAATGCTTTGCTATTCCGGGGTCTAGA